>NC_134489.1:31876111-32126605 GCF_040206685.1 Ascaphus truei
CCACATGGCCCCGTCCCTTCTGGCTGCCGCCTCAGGCAACGCATCCGGCTCGAGAGTAAGAGTGAGATCACCTGAGGTACCATGGGAGATATGCAAAGTAGATTTAACTGAGTCTCTTCCCACACTTCCTAAAAGGATTGCCATACCAACTATATAGAGTTGATAATAAACCTATGGCACCAACCTAATAACTGGAATGGTGTCAGACTCCACAGGACTAGAACCCACAACCACTGCTTTTCTAGGCAGCAGCTCTAGCAGTGTGAGCTAAAGCAGCAGATGGATAGAGTCACTGTCACACACTTTTGAGCTGCTTATTGCTCACACTTGTGGCTAATCTAGCTAGTAGCATATCTCACAGGTATCTCAGGTGTGCTTCACAAGGAACATTAAACTGTCAACCAGAAAGTGGTCGTGGTCTGCTTTTAAAGGAAGCCAGGAGGGAGGGAGCTATTACAGGTATGGGCACTTATTTTGGTTCTACATGACAGATATGTACAAAGGTGGCTACGGTATGACAGAACAGGGACAGAAATATTCACTGTGCCATCTGCCAGACACATATTGAGAAATACTTTATTTTAAAACAAATAAAACTACAAACTGCAGGAAGTGATGCCGCTGGCTTCCCACAGCACACAATGTGTTATTGGGTTTACAAGTCTACGGCACCTTGTGAGGAATGGAGTATGCTGTCAGACCCATCAGGATCAAAAGTTGAACCCATACAACCTCTGTAATTCAAGGAAGGAGACACAGCACAATGTTATAGAGAGAAGACACTGTACAATGTTACAGAGAAGAGACACCTTACAATGTTATAGAGAGGAGACATAACACAAGTGTAACATCCCTTGTGTATAGTTAAGTTTATCCACCTCTGAAGTATATGATGGACATGCTCTCAGGCCCATGACTGTGCACCTAGGAAAGGAATAACATCATTGAGTGTTAGGAAAGGATGATGTAACAGGAACAGGGACAAGAAGAAACACAGAGAGAGATGAGCACGTGAGAGAGCAGAGCTGCAGAAACCCAGAAAGAAGGATGACGGTCCTGGTGGTGCCTGTCTTTCCCAGCCTAACAAAGCAACAAGTACCAGAGTTAGCTGGGACAATCAAGGGAAAACATCCCATGTGAAAAAATGGTACCCGCGATACCCGGTGCTCCTGAAGCCATGAGTAAGACATGTGAAGCTTCATCCAGGCGATCACCCCTACCACCCTGCAGTATCCTTTTTCATAGCACACAGTTCACAACACTCTTTGCGAAGTAACAGGCCCGCACCTGTAAAAACACCAACAGTCCACACGAGCTCCAACACTGTGCAGAATGCCTCCACTCCAGTGGTGAACCCCAGGCAAAGTAATAGACTAACTAGAAGTCAAAGAAGATTGTGTAAGCCACATGACGCCCTTGCTAGGAGGGAAAGTGATGACTGAGAAGGGAGAAATGTTAGGCCATTTATCCAATATTATGGACTCCAGTGATACTGAGCCGTACCTGTGGTCCCCTGCAACACAGCACAAGTGGTCCCCAGACTTATCAAGGGCAGCGAGACAAGAACTGGTCTCTGAAGACGAGGAATTTGTTCCTTTAGCTTCTCAGGAGTGTGCGGACGAGATGGAGGTCTTCCAAAACCTGTAGTCTTGAATAAAGCTAGAGTGCAGACACAGCAGTCCACGAGTTGTCCATAGAGTCAGGGACTAAAGAAAGGCTTACTCAGAGCACCAATAGAACCACATGGGTACCTCTCACGACCTAGATGGAAGATTGCGCCACCTATGCGGTCAACGTTTGTTTCCCCTGGGGTGTCCACTGAAGTCCCAGTGCGTGGTATAGCAAGATGGGTGACACCTATGATGTGTAACCCAGGTAAACCCGGGAAATGTTGCACCTGATGGTTTACAATAGCCTTATTATGTGAGAATTTTAACCTGCTCCTGTATTGATCTGTACCTAGAGAGGAATCAATTGTTAGATAGAGATATTATGTTATGTGTTGTTATACACAATACTACTGTGTGGATTGATATCACCCCTTGTATACAGTTATGCATGCCCACTGCCTCACGGTGGATATAGGGAGTTAATCAACTCGTAGTCAAGTATATCGGGGTGTGCAAACTGGGGGGGGGGCGAGATTTTTCTGGGGGGGGTGCGGGCGGTTGTAGAGGCCCCGCACTCTTCCCCGAGGTATTAAATTAAATGCTAGGGGACCACTCGAGGCCTCTGCAACCTTAACTTACCGGGAATTAGCCGTCTTCTGGTTCTGTCGCCATGACAACGCGGCGTCAGATGTCGCTGCGGGGTCATGTGATGTGTAGTCATGGCAACGCGCATCAAATAACGCTGCAGGGTCACGTGACCGGCGGCGTAATTTGACGCCAGGTCATTTGAGAGAGGGGGGGGGGGCGTGAGCGCTGGGACCAGGACACAGGGGGGGGGGCGCAGCCAAAAAAACTTTACGCACCCCTGAAGTATTTGATAGAAATGCTCTCAGGCCAGTGACTGTGAAACTAGGAAAGGAATAACATCATTGGGTGTTAGGACATGAGGATGTCCTAGGAGGAGGGACAAGAAGAGATACAGAGAGATGAGCACGTGAGAGAGAAGAGATGCAGAGACCCAGAGAGAAGGAGGACTGTCCTGGAGGGGCCTGGCAAGTGCGATAACAGAGCTTTCCCAGCCTAACAGAGCAACAAGTACCACAGGCAGCTGGGACATTTAAGGGGAAACCTTACCTGTAAAAAGGGGGACCCGCGATACCCGTGCGTCCTGAAGCAGTAAGTAACACACCTGGAGCTACATCCAGTGGATCACCCCTACCACCCTGCAGTATCCTTTTTCATAGCACAGTTAACAACACTTTGCGAAGTAACAGGCCCGCGCCTGTAAACACCAACACTCCATACGAGCTCCAACACTGTGACGGCACCAACTGAGTAAGAGACAATGTGGGACAATTGCGCAGCAGGGCACCTCCTTTATTTCTCTCAATATAAGTGGTATTAAGTGTAGTGCAGGGCCCCCTGTATGTTTATTATTGTGTTCCACATATATAAAATATGGTTATCCCAAACTATACCTGTCATTTAGAAGATGTCTGACCTGAGCCAGGCCTTCTGCTGGCTGCTTCTCATCTACCAATCTACCATACTGTCCTGATTTACCCCCTCCAACCCCCCCCCCCCCCTAGGTTGTTGTTTGTCCACTTTCTGTTAACAGGTCAGAAGTCACATTATTCCTTGTTCATTTTTTTATCAGGCTTCCAGTTCATGGGATCTTCAGGGTCCTTGTTGTGTGTAGTCTTGTATTCCCCTTGTTTTTTATGTGCCCTGTTTATTATTTGTCCCCTGCCATTGCTTTTTGCATGTAGCACTTCAATGCTGGCAGCTAACTTTAGTTTGTATTGTATTGTATGTCTTTATTTATATAGCGCCATTAGTGTACATAGCGCTTCACAGTAGTAATACATGTGGTAATCAAATAAATAACAGATAATATAAATAACAGATCATGGGAATAAGTGCTTTAGACATAAAAGTAACATTTCGGAAGAGGAGTCCCTGCCCCGAGGAGCTTACAGTCTAATTGGTAGGTAGGGAGAACGTACAGAGACAGTAGGAGGGAGTTCTGGTAAGTGCTTCTGCAGGGGGCCAATCTTTATGTATTCTGTGTTCAGAATATCCACAGTGCTATTCATATGCTTCTTTAAGCAAGTGTGTCTTAAGGTGGGACTTAAAGGTGGATAGAGAGGGTGCTAGTCGGGTACTGAGGGGAAGGGTATTCCAGAGGTGTGGGGCAGTCAGTGAAAAAGGTTTAAGGCGGGAGAGGGCTTTAGATACAAAGGGGATAGAAAGAAGACATCCTTGAGAAGAACGCAAGAGTCTGGATGGTGCATAGCGAGAAATTAGGGATGAGATGTAAGGAGGGGCAGAAGAATGTAAAGCTTTAAAAGTGAGGAGAAGAATGGAGTGTGAGATGCGGGATTTGATCGGAAGCCAGGAGAGGGATTTCAGGAGGGGAGATGCTGAGACAGATCTAGGAAAGAGTAGAGTGATTCTGGCAGCAGCATTTAGGATAGATTGTAGGGGAGACAGGTGAGAGGCAGGAAGGCCAGACAGCAGGAGGTTACAGTAATCAAGACGGGAGAGAATGAGGGCCTGAGTCAGAGTTTTAGCAGTCGAACAACAGAGGAAAGGGCGTATCTTAGTTATATTGCGGAGGAAAAAGCGACAAGTTTTAGAAATGTTTTGAATGTGAGGGGCGAATGTGAGAGAGGAGTCGAGTGTGACCCCTAGGCAGCGTGCTTGGGCTACTGGGTGAATGATTCTAGTTCCAACAGTAATGTGGAAGGAGGTAGTAGGGCCAGGTTTGGGAGGAAGTATGAGGAGCTCTGTTTTAGCCATGTTGAGTTTAAGGCGTCGGAGGGCCATCCAGGATGATATAGCAGAGAGACATTCAGAAACTTTGGTTTGTACAGCAGGTGTAAGGTCAGGTGTTGAAAAGTATATTTGTGTGTCGTCGGCATAGAGGTGATAATTAAACCCAAAAGATGTTATTAGGTCACCTAGAGAGAGTGTGTACAGAGAAAAGAGAAGAGGTCCCAGGACAGAGCCCTGGGGTACCCCCACAGAGAGATCAATAGAGGAGGAGGAGGTGTTAGCAGAAGAGACACTAAAAGTACGATGGGAGAGGTAGGATGAGATCCAGGATAGAGCTTTGTTCCGAATACCTAGAGTATGGAGAATGTGGAGGAGAAGAGGGTGGTCCACTGTGTCAAATGCTGCAGAGAGGTCGAGTAATATGAGCAGAGTGTAATGACCTCTGTCTTTGGCAGCATGGAGGTCGTCAGTTATTTTAGTGAGGGCTGTTTCGGTGGAGTGAGCAGTGCGGAAGCCAGATTGTAGAGGGTCTAGGAGAGAATAGGTGTTGAGAAAATGGAGCAAGCGAGAGAATACAAGACGTTCAAGGAGTTTAGAGGCAAAAGGCAGGAGGGAGACAGGTCGATAGTTAGAAAGACAGGTAGGGTCAAGCTTGCCGTTTTTGAGTAATGGTATGACTGTTGCATGTTTGAAGGAGGATGGAAAGGTTCCAGAGCAGAGGGAGGAGTTAAAAATGTGTTTAAGCGTAGGGATTATAGTAGGAGCTAGAGGTTTTAGGAGATGGGAGGGAATGGGGTCAAGAGGGCAAGTGGTAGAGGGAGAAGAGGCGATCAACAGCGACACATCCTCCTCTGAGACAGTGGAAAAAGAGTCAAGGAAGGCAGAAGGAGAGTTAGGAAAAGGTGTAGGATGGGGGGAAGAAACAGAGGGGATGTTCTGCCATATGGATTCCACCTTTTCCTTAAAATAGTCAGCAAAGTCCTGAGCGGAGATGGAGGAAGGAGAGGCAGCTGAGGGTGGTTTGAGTAGAGTATCAAAGACAGAGAACAGTCGGCGTGGGTTAGACTTGTGCATGTTGATTAGTGCAGAAAAGTAGGCTTGTTTAGCTTGCGAGAGGGCAGAGTTGAAACAGGATAGCATAAATTTGTAGTTAAGGAAGTCTGCGAGAGTGTGAGACTTCCTCCAGAGGCGTTCAGAGGAACGAGTGGAGGAACGCAGCATGCGCGTGTGGGAATTTAGCCAGGGTCTAGGGTTAGAAGGGCGAGGGCGGCAGAGAGAAAGCGGGGCATGTAGATCAAGAGACGAGGACAAGACAGAGTTGTACTTTCTGACCAGGTTGTCAGGGTCTGTAGCAGAGCTGAGAGAGGAGAGGGAGGAGCGTAAAGTGGACTCAAAGTCAGGTAAGTGAATAGAGCACAGGTTTCTGCAGAACCGGGGGGTAGATGGAGGTGGAGAAGGGGAGAAGCGAGATAAAGAGAATGAGATGAGATGATGGTCAGAGAGAGGAAAAGGGGAAATGGAGAAATCAGAGAGAGAGAAGTTTTTAGTGAAAACCAGGTCTAAGTAGTGGCCATCCTTGTGGGTGCTTGCTGCAGTCCACTGTTGAAGGCCAAAAGAAGAGGTAAGAGAAAGAAAGCGGGAAGCCCAAGAGAGAGAGGGGTCATCAATGTGGCAATTGAAGTCCCCAAGGAGAAGAACAGGGGAGTCTGAGGAGAGAAAGAAAGAGAGCCAGGATTCAAAGTGAGAGAGAAAGGCAGAAGGGGGATGAGTAGAGGTAGGTGGGCGATAGATGACCGCCACATGAACAGGGAGAGGAGAGAAGATCTGGACAGTGTGAGCCTCAAAGGAGGGAAAAGGAATAAGAAAGGGACCAGGATTGGGAGAGATATCCCCAGAAGCAAGGAGGAGAAGCATGGATAGAAAGAGAATGTGTGAGGAGGATTTGTAGGGGTGTTTTTTAGTGCAGGGGATATAGCTGTGTGGTGTCAGAGGACGCAGGTAAGAAAGGAGTTCATGTGAACTGAGAAGTGGGGAAGGAAGGAGAGATGGAGATATATGAATAGAGTTTGAGACATACTGAGGCGGGTAGAAAGAAGTGCATAATTTGAGAAGAAGTGAAGTTAGAGCAAATATAAATGGTAAAGGCAGCATCACAGCAGTAATGATGCAGTCTGGTATTGATGATATCCTCCTTTCCAGCGTAGTTCAAATGCAGGAATCAGGGCCAGATGGGGTGCCACTTACAATGGGCCACTTGGATATGGGCTGCATGTCCTGGTATTTCCCTCAGTACCATTTACTCCCTGTCTGGATTGTTCCCTTCGCTACCATTGCCTTTTGCTTGTAGCTCTGCATACTTTGCAGACTCCATTTTGTTGTCCCAGTCTTATTCACGTTAGTGTAACAATAAAGTTCAGAAAGACTGTGTGGTGCTCAGAGAATCCTAGACAGATTAATAGAGTTTTTGATAGAAGATATCAGTGCATGGTACCTGTCCGGTAACTGATGTATATAACAGGTAATTATCATGGCCTACACGCCTAACTGGAATGATCCCATATGCTTCAGTGAAGATACAGACACAAACTTGTGCCCAGAAAATTGGCTTGTGTATATTAAGGGTCAGTTCCTGAATATTGGTCTGAATAATATCAGTATCATATGACTCACGTGACCTTCTTGGAGTCCAACATGTGAATCTTGATGACCTGGTGTGCAATCCGCTGAATGTGGAATCTGGAAACAGCAAGGAAAAAAAACGGAGTACTACCCATGCAGAAAATAGAGAGGTGCGTATCCCAAAAGTGATGGAAAAATACAAAAAAATTGGGATCATAAAATATAGGCTAAAAGCCCACACCAACATGTTTCAAGCCCCTAAGGGCTCTTTACCAAGGTAAAACGGTAACAATAAACCCTGGCAGTTTTATATATTTCGGTCTCTTGTGGGTGTCCATGTTACCGCGGAGGGTTCCATACATCCTATTACATACATTACACAGGGGAGGCGCACTCAGGCCCCGCCCTAGTAACGACAAGTATATAAATAAGGAGGGCTAGCACCATGTTATAGAGATAGGAGAGACAGCACAATTTATAGAGCAGCGGTGGGGAAACTAGGGGCACAAGATTATTTAAGGGGGGGCGCCGGCGGTTACAGAGACCCCACGCTCCTCCCCCAAGGCATTTAATTTAATGGCCTCTGCAACTTCACTTACCTTCTCTTCGGCAACGCGGCATCAAATAACACCACGGGGTCATGTGACGTCACATTGGCATGGCAACGTGATGGCATGTGACCCTGCAGCATCATTTGACGCCGGGTGCCGATGAGAAGGTAGGGGAGGGGGGGCGTGAGATGGGAGGGAAGCAGGAGGGGGGGGGCGCGAGCAGGAAAGATTGTGCACCGCTGTTATAGAGAGAGGAGACAGCACATCAGTGCACCTCATATTCAACCCCCCCCCATCCCTCTCGTTTTCTCCCCCCCCATCCATCTCATTCCCCCCCCCCCCATCCCTCTCATTTTCTCCCCCATCCCTCTCATTTTCTCCCTCCAATCCCTCTTTTTCTCCCACCATCCAATTTTTTTCCACCCCCATCCCTCTCATTTTCTCCCCCCATCCCTCTCATTTTCTCCCTTTTCCCTCTCATTTTCACCCCCCATCCCTCTCATTTTCTCCCTTATCCCTAACATTTTCACCCCCCATCCCTCTCATTTTCTCCCCCCATCCCTCATTTTCTCCCACCAATCCCTCTTTTTCTCCCCCCATCCCTCTCATTTTCTTCCTCCGTCTATTTCCCCCCCCCATCTATTTTCTCCCCCCCCATCTCATTTCCCCCCACCTCCATCTCATTTATCCCCGTGTAGCCCCCTTGTCTAGGGTGACCAAGTGTGATGCTATTACCAGACCACAGACCGCGATCACCTCAAGGCATCTTCCTTGTGTCCCTGACACTATAGTAAAATGGGTAAGCATCCCTATCTAAGAAGCCTTCCCTGCAGCAGTCATCCGCTTCACGTGATTGGGACCTATCTGGGACCTATGGGGATTCTCTGGCCTAGTCTGAGTGCCACTGACACTCAGACCCTCCCTTCCCCTTGTCTGCACTGGCTCCAACTAACAGTCCCCTTAACTGTCAGAATCCCAACTGTCAGAATCTCTCAGCCCTATTGGTTGCCTGGCAACATGTGGACTGCAGCCACTGAGGCTGTTGGAACTTGCAGTTCTCTTGCTGCTATACTCCTATAGAAAGGTAAGGGGACAAACAGGGGTCCAGGGGGACCCAGGCTATACCCGCATCTTATTTTCTCCCTCCTCCAATCTCATTTTACCACCCCGCCCATATCTCATTTCTTCCCCCATCTCATTTCTTACTCCATCTAATTTTTCCCCCTCCCATCTCATTTTCTCTCCCAACCATATCTCATATCCCTGTCTACATCTCATTGTCTCCCCTCCATATCTAATTTTCTTACCCCCCCCCCTCATCCCCCATCAGGGCCATCTTAGTGAACCGCAGAGTGATCCCGCTTCGCGCTCTATCCAATCCTTCCGCGAAGACGTCCGCCTCTGAGGGGGCTCCCGCTGAAGTGTGTCCTTTTTAAGTGTCTCTTAGGATTGCCTGTGGTCTGGTCCCAGACCGCAGGCCGCGGATCGCTGTGTGGCTCTATCAATGATACAGCAGCACTAACAGCACACTAAAGGGAGTGTCCTTAACTGAAAGGGCCTTCCCTATACATGCGCTGGTACCTACTATGAGTCGGGGATTAGCTAAGGCCTACACTACAGGGTAAAGCTGACCTAGTCCCAGGGCTACTGGCACCTGGGACACTACCTCTCTCCTCTGCGTCCTGCTCACGAATGAAGCGTGGTCCCAACTGCGCCAAATGTATCTATTGCTGGCTCCCTCCACACGCCCCTATGTAGGGTGACCAGATTTTGAAAATGAAAAACCGGGACACACAAAAAAATTATTAATACAACACCTAACATTACGGAAAATGAAAATTATAATGATATTTATCTAAAAGTGTCACCATTGATGCTGTATTATTCATTCTACCTCTTCCAATTCTCTTTCTACCTTCTCCCCCATCAGAGCCGCCAACAGAAATCATGCCCCCCCCCCAAAGAAAATGTAATGGCCCAACCAAAAAATCTACTCGCCACCTAGCCCCACACCTAGCCCCACCCCTTAAAGAAATTGAATAAATTCCAAGGTAGAACAAATAACAGGATTCGTTTTGTACATAACAGTTTTATTGTATTACACTTATACTGTACTACAATGTGTGCGTGTGTGTGTGATGACCTCACTAATCGGGGGAAAAAAAGCCAGATGTGAATGACTTTCTGAACCCATTAACCAGTGTCTGGATGCCCCCTCTTCACAATATCTAAAGCAGCAATCCCGCCTGGGATCTTACCTGATCCGCAGTCCCACAAGGTACTATACTGGAGGGGAGGTGTTCCCTACCTGTCTTCCGAGGTCTCCCGTGTGAAACTTGAGAGTCAGATCTGGAAGAAAGCATTATAGGTTATTTTGGTGTAGGTATACGGCAGTTAAGATAAGATAAAACAGAAAGAGAGAGAGTGGGTGAGGGTGACAGGGAGAGCGGGAGAGAGAGAGGGGGAGAGAGAGAGAGAGAGAGGGGGAAAGAGAGAGAGAGGGGGGTGAGAGAGAGAGAGAGAGAGGGGGAGAGAGAGAGGGGGGAGAGAGAGAGGGGGGGAGAGAGAGAGGGGGGAGAGAGAGGGGGGAGAGAGGGAGGAGGAGAGAGGGAGGGGGGAGAGAGAGAGGGAGGGGGAGAGAGATGGGGGGAGAGAGAGGGGGAGGAGGGAGAGAGGTGGGGAGGAGAGAGAGTGGGGGGGAGAGAGAGAGAGTGGGGAGAGAGAGTGGGGGGGGGAGAGAGAGTGGGGGGAGAGAGAGTAGGGGGGAGAGAGAGAGTGGGGGGGAGAGAGAGTGGGGGGAGAGAGAGTGGGGGGAGAGAGAGAGTGGGGGGGAGAGAGAGAGTGGGGGGAGAGAGAGAGAGTGGGGGGGAGAGAGAGAGAGTGGGGGCGGAGAGAGAGAGAGAGAGAGAGGGGGAGAGAGAGAGAGAGTGGGGGAGAGAGAGAGAGAGAGAGTGGGGGGAGAGAGAGAGTGGGGGGTAGAGAGAGAGTGGGGGGGAGAGAGCGAGAGTGGGAGAGAGAGAGTGGGGCAGAGAGAGAGTGGGGGAGAGAGAGAGAGTGGGGGAGAGAGAGAATGTGGGAGAGAGAGAGTGGGGGAGGGAGAGAGAGAGAGTGGGGGAGGGAGAGAGAGAGAGTGGGAGAGAGAGAGAGTGGGGGAGAGAGAGAGAGAGTGGGGGAGAGAGAGAGTGGGGGAGAGAGAGAGTGGGAGAGAGAGAGAGTGGGGGAGGGAGAGAGAGAGAGTGGGGGGGAGAGAGAGAGTGGGGGAGAGAGAGAGAGTGGGGGAGAGAGAGAGTGGGGGAGAGAGAGAGGGGGAAGAGAGAGGGAAGGGGGAGAGAGGGAAGGGGGAGAGAGGGAAGGGGGAGAGAGGGGGGAAGGAGAGGGAGGGTCTGTGTGTGTATCGGTGGCTGTGTGTGTGTATCGGTGGCTGTGTGTGTATCCGTGGCTGTGTGTGTGTATCAGTGGCTGTGTGTGTGTATCAGTGGCTGTGTATCAGTGGCTATGTGTGTGTGTGTGTGTATCAGTGGCTGTGTGTGTGTGTGATACACACACAGCCACTGATACACACACACAGCCAGTGATACACACACACACACACACACACACAGCCACTGATACACACACACAGCCACCGATACACACACACAGCCGATGATACACACACACAGCCACCGATACACACACACAGCCACCGTTACACACACACAGCCACCGATACACACACACAGCCACCGGTACACACACACACACAGCCACCGATACACACACAGCCACCGATACACACACACAGCCACCGATACACACACACACAGCCACCGATACACACACTCACAGCCACCGATACACACACACACAGCCACCGATACACACACAGTCACCGATACACACACACAGCCACCAATACACACACACACACTCTCCCCAATACAAACACACACTCTCCCCAATACACACACAAAGTGGACTACAGTCAGAGTCAGCGACGGATGTGAGTGACTGGAAGGGGGGGCGGGGGAGAGAGGAAAGGCCGACGATCCGAGCAGGCGGCTCCCCGCCTCCCCACGCACCCATCTCCCGCACCAATATTCCACAATGGCGGCGTCCTGCTGCGGAGCTTCGGTGAACCAGTCGCCTGCCTACGGCCCTATCGCGGTGCTCCTTGCTTCCCGGCAGGCCCGCCCGCAACCCCGCCAGTACCCGCGCGCCTTGGCAGCCGTCCCCCTCGAGAACCAGGAGGTAAAGGGGGACCTGGCTACATATGAATGAGTACTTAAAAATGCAGTTCCCACGTAAAAATACTTATGTTAAATGTGAGCTCCTTGCAATATCCTTTAAAGCAAAATATATCCTGGTTTTTACTTTGGTTTCTTAGCTGAGTAGCCAGGTCCCCTCTGGTTCCCCGGTCTCCCAGGTCCCCTCTGGTTCCTCGATCTCCCGTGCCCCTTTCTTACCTCCGCTGCTGCAGGGGGATGTTGCAGGGGAGGGCGACAGGCTCGCCGGCGGCTCCCTTCGCAGGACGCCGCCATATTGGAGTGCGCGCGCATCGCGAAGGTACGCGCCTTCGCGAAGACGGTCGTGGCGGCCATTGTTGAGTCGCGCATGCTCAGTGTGATTGGCGCATGAGGCGGCAATACAGCAGAGGTTCATCAGAGACTACAACATCCAGCAGCCCCTGGGGCTGCTACCCACATGACGCCAGGGAGCTTATGGCGTGGCTGGATCTTGCGGTTGTTTACCGTGCGCGCCGTCAGGAAGCGGGCCAGTGACGTCACGGAGCTGGTTCGCCCTCATTGGGCGAACCACTCACGTGACCGGCCCTGCGCTGCGGCAAGCGCGCAAATTTTAAAATTGCCTAAGACCTACGCTTCCGCGCGCTTACGGCAGCATAGGCGAGCCCCTACTACAGCCGCTCTAATTGCGGCTGTAGGGGCTCAGTGCTGAGCGGGAGCGCGCCTCAGCGCGCTTCCGCCAGCAAGCGGTAAGCATGTCCGAGGCCTTAGACATGTCACCTCTCACTGGTTTTCTGTGAGTCTCACTGATTTGGAGTCTGTCTCACTGAGTTTTATCATCTCATAGACTTCATTGGAGTCTCCCTGACAAAATCAGCACTTTTTATAAAAATTCCATTTTTGGGGGTCCAGAAATCGCTGTGATTTCAGCTCTTCTCGGTTATATCTCCAGTACCGGAGCTACTTTTATTTAATGTCATTTCACTTTGGGTCGTGTGAAGGCAGTTAAAAAAAAAAAAAAAAAAAAACATATTATTCTTTCAGTAATGAACGCTGAGCAAGAAAATGCGATCTCTCCATTTCTGATTAATAATATTCAGGAACCGCAGATTAATAACACAACAAATCAATCAGAATAGCCGTCATTTAACCCCTTCCGTGCCCCGAGGCCTGCCTTGCTGTCCCCCTCTGGCCCTGCAGATGTTATTGTAGCAAGGCCTCGCGTGACAGTAATTCAATCATATGCACAAGCCAGGGACTGCATAAACATGACAAGCAATGATTGCACCACAGTACCGTCACTACAGGCCCATGTGAGGCCTAGCCAGGCCCAAAGACGCCCCCTTGGCTGCCACGACAGCTGTTTTCTGGCCTCCTACCTCAGTTACTTGTTATGTACCGAATTGCATCATTTTTCTGGATGTGTCTCTCGCCCACAACCCCCGAGACCAGGTCTCAGGTGTGTGAAACGTTCCCTTTAGTACCTCATGCCAATTATAATAATAACAAGGGTGTTCGCCTCGCAGGGGGAAACAGATTGACGTGACAACTGTTTTTCTTTTTTTCCTCTGGTTTATTCTGGGAGGGGTGTGCCGTGCCAGCCCTAAGGTGCCTCGCTCAGTCCCCGAGGCCTCTGCCTCTCTCACGTTCGTCCTCACTTATTTGCCCGGGAGCCATAGCACAAAATAACAAACCATAAATGATGTGTTGTTGACTGATTGAAAATCTTTGTACGGTTAAACCGTGAAAATGCCCGGACTTGTTTACAGGGGGGCTCAACTCCAGTCCTCAAGACCCCCAACAGGTTAGGGTTAACAGGATATCCCAGCTTCAGCACATGTGGCTCAATCAGTGGCTCTTGCATAGTTACATAGTTACATATAGTTACATAGTAGATGAGATTGAAAAAAGACGTACGTCCATCAAGTTCAACCTATGCTAAATTTAGACAACTGATACTTTGGGCCTCATGCAGAGAGCAGCGCTATTTACAATCTCGCCATTTTCCGGAGAAAATTGCGCTAAAAACAGCTGAAAATGGCGAGGTAGGGAAAAAGCGCCATTTTTTTTTCTATTTGAAAATCTCGCCGCGCGGCTGGCGAGAACCTACATCTCGCCAGTCTGAAAAATATCCAAATGCAGAAAGGCGCGCTCGCCATCTAGCGGCTGTTTTTGGCGCGATTTTCTCCAATTTTCTCCGCCAACTAAAGTTGGCAAGAAGCAGGAGCTCACCGGCTATAGGGGAAGAAAAAAAAAATGCGCGATTTTTTTTTTTTCCCGTTCAGCTGCGCGCATCTCCTCATTTACAATTCTCCACATGCAGTAATGCTAAAAATAGCGGATTTCGCCCATTTCTGCATATGGAGAATAAAACTCTCCATTAAAGCTACTTTTTCTAAAACTCTCCAATTATTTCTACCGCTGCTCTCTGCATAGGCCCCTTTATCCTATATCTGTACTTACTTATTGATCCAGACATTTAGGGGCTCATGCAGAGAGCATAGATAAGGAAATAGCGCCATCTTCTGGCGAAAAAACTAGCCAGAAATCCTTAAACTCGGGAGAAAATGGCGCGATTTTTAAAAGTGCTCTGAAAATTTTTCAGAGCTGTAAAACTCGCCAAACTCGTGGCGAGAACCTGAAACTCGCCATGCTAATATAGCGTGGTATTCCAGAAGCTCCGAATCGCTGGAACACGCCAATATACCATTAGTATGGCGAGTTTCAAATAGCCAGGAAAAGTTGGCAATTTGCAGTTTTTTGCCGAAATGAGACTAGGGGCCTATGTAGAGAGCAGCGATTTTAAAAATTGGCGAGGGTAATAAAAAGGAGCTTTTTTGGAGAGTTTTATTCTCCATATGCAGAAATGTGCGAAATTTGCAATTTATAGCATGAATGCGTGTGGCGAGGTTAAAATGGAGAGATGCGCGCTGCTGAAATGTGTAAAAAAAAATCGCGCATTTTTTTTTTTCCTATGGCCGGCGAGCTCCAGCTTCTTGCCAACTTTTGTTGGCGGAGCTAATTGTAGAAAATCGCGCCAAGAGCCGCTAGATGGCGTTCGCGCCTTTCTGAATTCGGATATTTTTAAAACTGGCGAGATGTAGGTTCTCGCCAGCCGCGCGGCGAGATTTACAAATAGAAAAAAAAAATGGCGCTTTTTCGTAACTCGCCATTTTCTGCTGTTTTCTAAGCAAATTTCGCCAAAAAATGGCGATATTTACTATAGCGCTGCTCTCTGCATAGGCCCCTTAGATTGTAAACTCTTCGGGGCAGGGATTTCCTTTCCTATTGTCTGATTTTGCTGTAATTATTGTATTATTATAATTTCCTGGACTGTATTCTTTGTGAAGCGCTGAGTACACCTTTGGCGCTATATAAATAAAGACATACAATACAATCCAGAGGAAGGCAAGCAAAAAATCAACAATTAAGGGGGAAAATAAATTCCTTCCTGACTCCAAGAATTGGCAATCGTGGCTCAATCCTCCTGGCTCTGATTGAGCCACCTGTGCTGAAGCAGGAAAGGATTGAGCCATCTGTGCTGAAGCAGGTAGTGATTTAGCCCCCTGTGCTGAAGCAGGGACTGATTGAGCCACCTGTGCTGAAGCAGGGACAGATTGAGACACCTGTGCTGAAGCAGGGACTGATTGAACCATCTGTGCTAAAGCTAGGATATCCTGAAAACCTGGCCTGTTGGGGGAGGGGGGCTTGAGGTCGAGAATTGAGCACCCCTAATCTATTAAACAAGGCGGGGCATTTTCATGGTTTAACCTCTACAAAGATTTTCCCTCAGTAAAGTCAGGTCTGCAGAAAGACAAAAACAAAAGGATTTAGGGGCCTATGCAGAGAGCAGCGGTGTAAATAATTGGCGAGGGTAATAAAATGTACCTGAAATGGCGAGTTTTTTTCTCCATATGTAGAAAGGTGAGAAATCTGCAATTTTGTGTCATGAATGCGTGTTGAAAAGGGAGAGATGCGCGCTGCTAAAATGTGATAGAAAAAATTTGCCGTTTTTTTTTTTCCCCTATGGTCGCCGAGCTCCAGCTTCTTGCCAACTTTAGTTGGCGGAGCTAATTGTCGAATTTCGCGCCATTTTATTGGCGCGAACAGCCGCTAAATGGCGATCGGCCCTTTCTGAATAGGGACCTTTTAAAAACTGTCGAGATTGACGTTCTCGCCAGCCGCGCGGCGAGATTTAAAAAAAAAAAAATGGAGCTTTTTTCAAAACTCGCCATTACCTTCCTTTCTAAAGGCATATTTCGCCAAAAAATGCCGCTAATCCCGTTACCGCTGCTCTCTGCATAGGCGGGGCCTATGCAGAGAGCAGCGCTAGAATAAATTGGAGAGTTGAAGAAAAAGTAGTTTTAATGGAGAGTTTTTTTCTCCATATGCAGAAAGGGCATAAAACTGCATTTAGAATCCTGTCTGCATATGGAGAGTTTCAACCGGCGATATGAGCGCTGTTGAAACTTGTGGAAAAAAAATCGCGGTTTTTTTTTTTTCTCCCCCACCGGCCGCCGAGCTCCAGCTTCTTGCTGGCGAAGCAAAATGTTGAAAATCGCGCCATTTTTTTGGCGCGAACAGCCACTAGATGGCGTTCGCGCCTCTCTGAATACGGCCGTTTTCAACACTGGAGAGATTTAGGTTCTCTCCAGCCGCGCGGCGAAATTTGTAAAGAAAAAAAAAATGGCGCTTTTTAATAAACTCTCCATTACCTGCCTTTTTCAAGCTATACTTCGCCCAAAAATGCCGCTTTACCTGCTAGCGCTGCTCTCTGCATGAGGCCCTTAGTGATTTCTGATGCAAATAAATGGTCTTAGTTTTAAAATGGAAAGGTGCAGACTTTTACCCATGCAGACTGAGGGACGCTGATACTAAAAAAGCAGTGAGTGTTGGCATGGCGTCACGCTCGCCTCTAGCAGGAGAGATCTCTGTCCTGCAGGCAGAGGCGACGGGGAGGCGTGTAGGTGGGCGTGGCGGTGACGTCACAGCTGGGTCACCCTCATTGGGCGAACCACTCATGTGACCCGTCCACCGCGCGGCAAAAACAACGCCTCGGCGCGCACTATGAACATGCGCATTGGCCTCCATTGGTTTGCATTTTATGCGAGCGACGTCGCAATCACTATGGACACAGCCTTAGGGGCCTATGCAGAGAGCAGCGCTTTTAAAAATTGGCGAGGGTAATAAAAAGTAGCTTTAATGGAGAGTTTTATTCTCCATATGCAGAAATGTGCAAAATCTGCAATTTAAAACATGAATGCGTGTTGCGAGGTTAAAATGGAGAGATGCGCGCTGCTGAAATGTGAGAGAAATAAATTGTGCTTTTTTTTTTTTTTCCAAGAGCTCCAGCTTCTTGCCAACTTTTGTTGGCAGAGCTAATTGTAGAAAATCGCGCCATGTTATTGGCGCGAACAGCCGCTAGATGGCGATCGCGCCTTTCTGAATTCGGATATTTTTAAAACTGGCGAGATGTAGGTTCTCGTCAGCCGCGCGGCGAAATTTACAAATAGAAAAAAAAAATGGCGCGTTTTTCGCCATTTTCTGCTGTTTTCAACGCAAAATTCCCCCCAAAATGGCGATATTTACTATAGCGCTGCTCCCTGCATAGGCCCCTTAGTGTAGTGTCAGACACAATGTGGAAATCTGAATGTCTTGGGCTTAAACTGACACAATGACGCTGTGCACTGAAGCGTTCTCGTGTGTATGTTTCATATAGCGTCAATACAGTGTATTACACTCATTATCATTTCTTTTTAATATTAGGATTTGCTTATACAGCACCGGAGCCTTTAAATCAGGGGTGGGCAACTCCAGTCCTCAAGGGCCACCAACAGGTCAGGTTTTCAGGCTATCCCTGCTTCAGCATAGCTGGCTAAATCAGTGGCTTAGGGCCTCATGCAGAGAGCAGCGCAATTTACAATCTCGCCATTTTCCGGAGAAAATCGCGCAAAAAACAGCTGAAAATGACGAGGTAGGAAAAACGCGCCATTTTTTTTTTCTATTTGAAAATCTCGCCGCGCGGCTGGCGAGAAACTACATCTCGCCAGTCTGAAAAATATCCGAATTCAGAAAGGCGCGCTCGCCATCTAGCGGCTGTTTTTGGCGCGATTTTCTTCAATTTTCTCCGCCAACTAAAGTTGGCAAGAAGCAGGAGCTCGCCGGCTATAGGGGGAAAAAAAAAAATGCGCGATTTTTTTTTTCCCTTTCAGCTGCGCGCATCTCCTCATTTACAATTCTCCACATGCAGTAATGCTAAAAATAGCGGATTTCGCCCATTTCTGCATATGGAGAATAAAACTCTCCATTAAACCTACTTTTTATTCCCCTCTCCAATTTTAAAAAGCGCTGCTCTCTGCATAGGCCCCTTAGTCGGCAGCTCTTGAGGACTGGAGTTGGCCGCCCCTGACCTAAATAAATAGAAACAGAAAGTAATGGGTAACATTTATTTTACTTGGGGCCTCATGCAGAGAGCAGCGCTTTTTAAAATTGGAGAGGGGAGTAAAAGGTTGGTTTAATTGAGAGTTTTATTCTCCATATGCAGAAATGGACGAAATCAGCTATTTATACCATTACTGCATGTGGAGAATTTTAAATAAGGAGATGCGCGCTGCTGAAAGGGAAAAAAAAAACGCGCAGTTTGTTTTCTTTTCCCCTATAGCCGGCAACCTCCTGCTTCTTGCCAACTTTAGTTGGCGGAGAAAATTGTATAATTTCTCTCCATGTTATTGGCGCGAACGGCCACTAGATGGCGATCGCGCCTTTGTGAATAGGGACATTTTTACAACAGGGGAAAATTAGGTTCTCGCCGGTCGCGCGGCGAGAATAACAAATAAAAAAAAAAATTGGCGCTTTTTTTAAAACTCGCCAGTACCTGCCTTTCTAAAGGCATTTATCTCCAAAAAAATGCCGCTATTCACCTTACCGCTGCTCTTTGCATAGGCCCCTTAGTGTCCTCAGACCCTTCGTAGTCATTGAAATAACATAAATGCAGGAACGCACCGGCGACGCCATGAAAGTGACTATAAACCCGTCTGCTGCCAGAGGGGCTGCAACGCATTGCACAGCAATGTAATAACATGCAGAGCAGTGCGGCCTTGGTTCCTCAGGCAGTGAAGGGGTTAATGGTGACCTTTGCCATTTATCGCAGCTGACCCCTAACGCCATAACCTGGTGCTCTTTAACCACTGCACAATCTCACCAATACGCCACGTTAACACACTAATACACCTTTAAGACCCACCTTAAGACACACTTGCTTGAAGAAGCATATGAGTAGCTCCTTGACTAATAATATACACGATACATAAAGCTTGGCCCCCTGCAGACGCACTTGTCAGAACGCCCTCCTACTGTCTCTGTACATTCTCCCCACCAATTAGATTGTAAGCTCCTCAGAGCAGGGACTCCTCTTCCTAAAAGTTACTTTTACGTCTGAAGCCCTTATTCCCATGACCTGTTATTTATATTATTTGTTATTTATATGATTGTCACGTGTATTACTGCTGTGAAGCACTATGTACATTAATGGCGCTATATAAATAAAGACATACAATACATACATGCTGGCCCCCTCTGGCCATGACACCTCTATAGAGGGCTCTGGTTATATTCTGGCACTGGGTGTCGGTCTAATAACCTTTTTGTTCATTATAGTATAGTTCATTACTTTTCATGATGTTACATTTACTGTTACCACTGGTTATGTCTTTGTGTGTGATTGTCACCCCAGTAACCATCTCTCCCGTTTGTTGAGAGCTTATTACTGTACCATGATGGATACTGTATATTCCACATGTATGTATGTATCTGCTTTTGGAATTACATGATGGCTCTCTGGCTGGCCTCCAATTACCTTGTATAGCCACTATTCTACATGCTGGCCCCCTCTGGTCCTGACACCTGTATAAACAGCTTGGGTTATGTTCTGTGGGTGGATGTCGCTCTAACAACCTCTTCTGTTCATTACAATATAGTTTATTATTTTGTATCCTGCTACATTGTCACGCTATCATTGTCAAGTCCAGTGGTTTCCTGCTTAGCAACCATCTATGATCGCTGTGATCGCTCTGCACGCCTTTCATCAATGCTTACCCCCCCCGCCTCTATACTTCACTGACAGCACGCTCACTGTGGCTTTTTGACATTGATCTATTCGATGAACCAGCACGTCTCAGTGGCAGCTCATCTCGCCGGCGTGTCCAGGTATCCGGCTACTTCCTCCAATCCCGACAATAATCTGACCGGTTCCAACTGCATCTGGACTTTGTTGCAATTTCACCTGACTTTCTAGTGTTTATATTGGAAGTTTGTTGACATCCCATTCTCCACTGGGATTATTGTGTTCCCGTGAGCATTATGGCCGTCGGACATTTTTATTTATCCCAGTTCTCTCGGATACATTTTGTTACGATTTGCTTTTGCCACTTTTACATATCAGTTTACAGCTCAGGTTTGGTGTGTCTGTTTTCTATGCATTTTCCATTCACGCGAAGGTGTTTTAACAGTTATCTGTAAGGTTTGAGAAGGGTGAAATACTGATGTCATCGGTATGACATCATCCTTCCTTTGCATATTTCACTTGGTGGGTGTGGCTAGCTGGGTATTTAAGGTCTCACTGTGTTGTGTGTAGTTGATCTTGAAAAAGGCCCCATTGGGAATCCGAAACGTAGAGCCCTATAAACACACATTTATTGTACCTGCTTTTTTTTGTACCTTCCTACATAGTATTGTTTATTACGTTAGCAGAAGCACCCACTCCAATCTATTGTATTATTACTGCTATTGTGTGCCCTGATTCTTTTAATTGATTAATTTATTTTCTATTGGTGACCCCACCACAAATTGCTATTTAGGGTGGGATTGGTGTGTTAACCATTTAACTGCAGAGGTGATTGCATTTCATATGCAGAATTTGCAGTGACGTTATTGAATGCAGGGATTTGTGCAGGATGCAGAAGATTTGGGAGTCACCGTTACAATATCTTAGCAAAATAAGGACCGTATTTTCAGCGCCGGCTGATATTAAAACTAAGCAGCCAATGTGGACCTGACTTACTACAATCTAGGTTCCTAAGACTTGGTGCCCCAGCAATTGCCAAACCAATTGCTTCCATCCTCAACTCTATCCTGTCTGCAGGCCATATCCCTAAGACCTGGAAAGCTGCCAGAGTTGTCCCAATCTTCAAAAGTGGGGACAAAAACACTGTCTCAAACTACAGACCAATCTCCCTTCTCCCAATCCTATCCAAAGTCATGGAAAAATGTGTCCACTCCCAATTAAGCGATTACTATAACAAGACAAATTTCCCTAGCCAATTCCAATCTGGCTTTCGCCCCAAACACTCTACCGTAACTACCCTGCTAAAAGTTTGCAATGAAATCCAGTGTGGAATGGAACGGAGTCAACTCACTGGTGCAGTATTCCTAGATTTTGCAAAGGCTTTTGATACTGTTGATCATTCTATCCTGCTCAAAAAACTCCAGAGCTCTGGAATAGGGAAGCACTCTTTAAACTGGTTTCAGTCCTACCTATCAGGTAGATCCCAACATGTGTCCATCTCTGGCTCTAACTCTAACCCCCTGGCTATCACCTGTGGCGTCCCGCATGGCTCAGTTCTGGGGCCCCTACTCTTCAGTGTTCATTAATGATCTTCCCACAGCTTGTAAGGAAGCCTCAATACACATGTATGCAGATGACACAATCCTATATGCAGACAGCCATAGCCTCTCTGACCTTCAACACATACTTCAGTCTGACTTTTTCAGACTCAAAAACTGGATTTCCCAAAACAAACTGTTTTTAAACACTGACAAGACTGTAACAATGGTGTTTGGGACCAAGACTAAATTTTTAAAGCTTCCAGCGACTGAGCTCCAGATTAGAACCAACACTAACAGCACCCTAACTCCTGTTACTAGTTTTAAATACCTGGGCATATGGTTTGACTCCCACTTAACATTCGGGATGCACATTAATACCCTGACAACCAAGACCTTTGCCAAACTAGGGGTACTTTACAGGAACAAATCCTCCCTAAGTCTCCAGGTCAGAAAACGTATCGCACAGCAGATGCTAATGCCAATTATTGATTATGGAGACATAGTATATGGCTCGGCACCTCAAACCCACCTTAGCAAACTTGACACCCTCTACAACTCAATTTGTCGTTTTCTTCTCCAATGCAACTACAACACACATCACTGCGAAATGCTCAAAGAACTAGATTGGTCATCACTCGAGTCTAGGCGCAAAGTTCACCTTTCCTGTCTTGCCTTCAAATTCTTTATGGGCAAGCTACCCAGCTACCTGAACAAGCTCCTCACCCCTACCACATGCAGCACCTATCACCTGAGATCTGACTCCAAAAGACTGTTCATGGTCCCAAGGCTCAACAAAGTATCCGGCCGCTCCTCCTTCTCTTACCGTGCACCCCAAAACTGGAACAACCTTCCAGAGACTCTCACAGGCACCACCAGTCTAAATTCCTTCAAATCTAAGGCTGTCACACATTTTAATCTGGTCTGTAACTGTTTCACAAGCCCATAATACAAATTATCTTTAACTGTGCATGCAATGTCTTGTATATAATGTATACCCTGCTCATTATGTAACTGTATTTGTAAACATGTATTTGTCTTAACTCTGTGCCCAGGACATACTTGAAAACGAGAGGTAACTCTCAATGTATTACTTCCTGGTAAAATATTTTATAAATAAAATAATATACTGCACGTGGATTTTTGAGGACACTCGCCAAATTGGGATTACACTGCCGTCTTGTGGTCAGTTGACATTGTTACAGCTCAATATAAAATCTCGTTTTTAGAACTTTTTTTCATGCGACAGACCATTGAAATTTATGTTAATAAATTATTTTTTTGCTGCCATAGCATTATAAAACTCAATCTAGCCTGCCAGGGTCCCCTCCCTCTGGCTCACCCCCACCATAAATAATTCACCATCCCAAAAACACACTCAGGGCTGCTTGAAGTACAGCTGATAAGTACAGAATTGCAAAACTTTGGAATTTCGTACAGGAAATATCTTTAATAATAATAATAACCTTACTTATATAGCGCTTTCCTCCCAATGGCACTCGACGTGCTTCACACTTACAGAAAGGGAAATAGAAGAGAACATTTAAGGTTATAAAAGAGGGCAAACACAAAGAAAGCTACAATACAGGAGGGGGCGGGACTGTAGCTATTAAATGCCAAACCGGGTGTGGTTCATTAATGAAATGCCTGGGTAAACAGGTAGGTTTGGAGCCTATATTTATAATTCCCAGAGACGGGGCCTCATGAACTGTACGAGGCCGATTATTCCACAGAGCGGGAGCAGCGCGGCTAAAAAGCTCGGGTCCCAAAGGAAGTCAGGGGGATTCTGGGAACCGTATGGGGTCCTTCACCTGCAGATGGAAGTGAGAGATTGGGTGTGTAGGTCACTAGAAGCTCTCTCGGAAAGCCGGGACCCTGAGCACGTGGTGCCAAGCCAATCGTTAAAATAAATTCGCCATTTTACCGGCAGCCAGTGCAGAGAACGGAAAACAGGCGTCACGTGGCAAGAACGGGGCTGGTTAGTGAATAACCTGGCCGCGGCGTTCTGCACCAGCTGCAGGTGGCGCAGATTTTCCCGGAAGACTAAGGTGCAGTGCATTGCAGTGGAATCGTGAGGACAATGCTTTATTACCAGCCACTAAGGTAGCCAAGTGTAGATTTTTTTTAAATATATTATAGCATCAATCCTGCTTTCCTTTTTTTTTTTCTTAAATAGGTTTTTGCTGCGACAATAAGAATGTAGAGGTAATGTGGGTGTAAAAATGACACGGTCGCGGTACTCTGGGTTTGAAAATAAAAACAAAATGGTAATAACTTTATTTCATATAAAGCGCTTTTCTCCCAATGGGACACAAAGCGCATCACAATTACAGTATAGCGCGCGGTACGCAGCACATAGGAATGTTACAGACACAGTCCCTGACCAGAGGAGCTTACACTATGTTTAAGATGTTATAGGCACAAGGAGATAAAGTGACTTGCCCAAGGTCACAAGGAGCTGACCCCGGGAAATGAGCCAGGTTACCCTAATTCAAACTCTGTGTCATTGTTTACAGTCAGTGTCTTTAAATCACTGCGCCGATCCTTCAGATGGTAGGTGGCCATCACACTGCCTAAAGCTCATAGTAGATCAATAAACCGTACCTTATTGGAATTTGCACCTGGACGTAAATGATGTTTACATTATTATATACCCGTAAAAAATGCAATAGAAGTGCAAAAAAGAGTTCCACTAGGATAGAATAGTGGTAAATACAAAAAAGCACCAATTCTAAACTTCTATTGTACAGTACTTCATAAAAGTGGCAACATTCAACCCCTTCCCTGGAAGTAGAGGGGTTTCGTACGACGGCCCTTCAAACAATTATTACTCTGTGGTATAGTAAAGCTTGAGAACCCACGATTAGGAAAGATGTACACATCTCACAATGAAGTTTCAAGGGGTTCTGAATTTCTTAAAGAAGCAAAAAAAAAAAAAAAAATTATTATTATATTTTTGTTTTAATATACGCAGCCTTTGATTACCTTTATTGAAAACGAATTACCTAAGCTGCTGATCGATTCGTTCCCCCGTGATCGATCAACAGCGATCCTGCTTCCAGGGTGCACTAAATGGCTCAGCAGCTATTCTTATATTACTAAGGTAACATTGTTACAGTTTGCAGCTCACACTGCTGGGAACATTAGCAACAAAGTATCACAAACCGGTAAGTGTGGCAAAGATCTTGCACTGCTGGGGAGGTGGGCTAAAGCCTGCTACAGAGAACAATGGATGCTTTAAAACTCATTAAGAATGGTATTGAGTTGAATAAAAAACAAAATAATGTAGTAAATATTATCTAATATTACAGAACTGATTTATTGAGAAAATTAAAATGTAGGATATGGCACGAATTGCACCTTTTAAAGCAATAGTCCACGCTGCTCAATATTTTTTCAGGTGGGTTTTAATTACCTGAATCAGGGGGAGATGGGGGTCACACAGAGACTGTCCTGGTGCCCCGACCTCTGGGCGGGAGGGGGCGAAGGGGGTACTGCTTTAAAGAGTCGAAAACCAGCACTCACCAATTTAAGCCAGTTCTGGTCAGCCCCACAATGCTATGTGTAGTGGCAAGGGTCATATTTACCACGCAGAGCTCATCAGCAAGGCATCTTCCAGCCAACTTACGTGAATGTGCTGTAAGGTGACTTATGGCTTCGCACCGCTTAGTAAGCATGGGCGGACTATTCATTAAACTATGATAGTGCCGATCAGGGGAGTTTTTGTGCGATTGTGCGATGGTCTCGGTTTAAAGAATAACCTACTGGGGTGGACCCACACTTACCTTAACTCCAAAACTAGGGAGACTTCCTGACATTCTGAGCTCTGGAAATGCTGGGACACATTTTGGGCTCACTTAGTTTTAGGGAAAAAAAAAGATTTCTCTGAACCAAGCGTCGGCCTTCATTTGGGTGACAACCAACCCCTTCCAGCATTGCAGGGGGTCACCCATCACTGAAGGGGGTCAACCACAAGTATCCCAAGCTGATGCCAGCACTGCCCCCTGCTCAGTAACACACAATGTCCCAAGACAGGCCGCAGAGGTGCCCGTGTTGGTGGCTCCAGTTTTTTCATAGTCTTCATTGTCTACTTGTTGAGAGCATGGATGTCGCCAGGGAGGGGTGGTGCTGTTCCAGCAGCTGCAGAAGCCTAGTGGAGCTTCTCTGGCCCTTGTTCCTGATCATCCGTAGGGTTTTCCTGACTTGGTCTCGCCTTCTCTCGATGGAATCGAGGTCGCTCTGCTCCTCCCCGTTGATGATCCCTTCGGTGTAGAGAATATCCCAGATGTTGCTCAAGTCCGGCCCGGCTTGAACGATCGCTGCAAAGTTCGTCTCCAAGAATTCTAGTAAGGGAAAAACAATATAAACGGTTATTATATCGGCCACACCTCGCATGGACCGCTGGCAGTGACGGGGTTAAATTCCCCCACCCGCAGGAACCATCAAGGGAGGCGTGGCATGGGCGAGCGTTCATTGCAGCGCGATTCTGTTTGTAAATATCACGGATCTAAACCCTTTCCCCGGCAGGGAAAAGGTTAACAAACAAAAAAAGCAGGCCTATTGGAGACCCGGTACTTAAACCACCTTCAGTTTAACCGCAGGAGCTGCTCTAAAGCTGGAGGCAGGGAGGCTCAAGGGAGATGTGAGTAAGGACTTTAGCCAAAAGGGTGGTGGCTGCGTGGAATAACTTCCCAGCAGAGGTGGTAAACGCGAATACAGTAGGAGAATATAAAATTGCTTGGGATAGATACACGGCTGTCGTAAATATGGAACAAAGACAGGGATCAATGATGTTTCTACATAAATCTAACCGCCACTCAAACCAAAGTGTAACGGTGTGTTAATGCCATGAGATATAATTATCCATAGGGACCCCGTAAGTATTCGTTGCCACTTTATTCCCGGACCGAAGTTATGCAAATGTTTACGTAAATGGTGAAACGTTCGTGGCAATTTAAAAAAAAAATATGGGAGGTTTTTTTTTTTTTTACGCTCCAGACTGTGCCAATGTACACGATGACCAGCACAAGGTGAAAACTGTTTATTAATAATTGTAAAAAAGCCGTTTTTTTATTTAGTGCTGCACAAAACCGCTGCAACGGATCATTCTGTTTGTAAACTTTTCATTCATTGTAACTTTTACACTGTGTAATGAAAACGCATTATGGAGCCAAGCGGGATACTTCCGGGAACAGCCACAATAATTACCCACCTGGAGCATTGAGATCTGGGAGAGGAGAAGATTCAGCTGCTGTTACCTATATTGTAAAAAACAAGGTTTTATTAGACTTTAAATAACTGCTTCAAATTGCACATTAGACTAGTCAGACTGAATCAGCACAGCTTGGCTGTTTAACACAACATGAACGTGTGTGTACGTGTATCTGAAATATTTTTCGTTTTGTGTGTTGGTATGCGACTCAATCTATCGACGTGTCTGTTTTCTATTGGCCGCCGGATGACCCGGTCCTTGCCCGGTGGAGAAATTCATATCTCGGTTACCGAGTGGGTCCACCAAGGTCGGAGGACCATGGATGGTCTCAGAGGGACACCCAGTACAAATAATGTAAAGAATAAAACATATTGGAACATGGGAGGGGGACTTCTTTAGCAACTTTCCCAAAATATTGAAAGCTTACAGAGGGGTGTCTCCTGAATCTTAAAGTGGGGACATCAGCCTTTAGATGTTGGGTCAGGGACAATCCCAGCATTTCCTGGTGTCTGTTTGCTTCTCATGTGGCTTATACATCTCTATATAATGGCAATAACTGTGGGGGATGGCACGAACACAGGGGAGGTTTCTCAGGTCATGGGGGTTTGGAGAGCATTATTCTCCCCTGTATTTGGGATGGGGGGTGGGGGGAGGTCCCTTATTCATCTTTGGTGGAGTTTGCCCCCACAAAATCCTACAACTTGCCTGGGGTATAATGTTTCCCCCGTGGACATTATATAGGGCTGCTGCTGGGGGCAGAGCTTATAGGAAGGTCCCACAAAGGATTGTAAATTGGGAGATTGGTCAACAATGATGGAGATTGGGCCTTTTCAATATACATGAAAATAAAATAAACGGCTAAGAAATAAAAGGTCGCCTGTTTTAAAGAGCGTCACATTGAGCTCCCTTTCAAGACAGATCATTTTAGGGGGGAATTGCAATTGAAAGACGAACAATGAAATAAGACCTGAATGTTCTCTGTTGCTTGTCACGGCTCACATTAGGCTGTGGCCACGCTAGCGCTGACCGCGCACATGCTTGAGAGCGGTGACATCACCAGCTCTCCAAGCATGAGCGCCGGGTGTCCTGCCTATTTTGCAAGCACGCACAGGGGGGGCGCTACGGGCAAGTTGAGCGCGCTTGAAAGTCTCTATGTTTCCGCAAGCGCCAAGCGTGGGAGAATTTCACTTGCCAAAACTAACCTCGGCAAGCACAACGCGGTCAGCACGCTCAGCGCTAGCATGGCCGCAGCCTTATTGGTATATTCAGTGTAAACGCTGTGTGATGTTTTACGTTGGATTGGGCTCTGGGAGCCTGTGTGAGACATGTTGACGTTGGTATCTTGTACATTACACTGAATACCTGAGCAGAAGCAGAAGGGTTTTTGAGAAGGTCCAGAACCTCGCGTATAGCGCTGTCTCTCTCCCCAACATACTCATTGTTCATGAGCGCCGTCTCCACCTTCAAATCTGTAATGAAGACATAAATATGTTTGTGATACATGGTGGTTTTCTCCTCTATAAAAATGTTTTGGGGGATTTCATTTCCTTTGGTCAAACCAGCAGTGAGGTATTATGGACCATATTTACTATAGGGTGCTAAGCCACATTGAAATTAATGTCATAACATGCTTTAAGGTTTGGCAACACTTGTATGGCCTGTGCCGTTAATTTTGTGTCTCTGGAAGAAATGTCCACCTGTATGTCCCGTATCGTTCACTTTTCCTTTGTTACGGAGTGGGACAGGTACAATGTGTAACCATGCTCGTCTCAAGACAGGAAGTGACCCACAGGGCTGAGGTAGGATATTAAGTCACTGATCTGAACTGTGAGACCGAGTCCTGAATGGAGTATAGAGTACTCGTGGTCACAGGCTGGGATCAGGGCAGGCGGTAATGGTGCAAAGTCAGGGTCACAGGCAGCAACTGGTCAAGGTAAGTAGCAGAGGTGTAAGGTATGGGTCACAGGCAGTGGCTGGTCAAGGTAAGTAGCAGAGGTGTAAGATCTGGGTCACAGGCAGCGACTGGTCAAGGTAAGCAGCAGAGGTGTAAGACTGGGTAACAGGCAGAGATCAAGGCTGGGTGTAAACAAACATGAACGCTGGAGTCTAATTTGAACAAAACTGAAACCATGCTCTGGCAGCTTCCTGATTTTTTTATAGGCAAGATGTCAGTAACCAAAATAGCCACTGTAGCTACAGCAGAATGGGCAGAGGTGTGGAAAGGATTGCCAGTAAACAATATGGTTGTCGGAGCTCCAGTGTGGGCAGCGCCAAGGCCTCATACAATGTTTAGGTTCCTCCTGTCACACTGCGGTGCATGGGATGAACTCAATGGACTAAAAAGTCATTCCTGATGCGGTCACTGTTTTATGAGAAGCACAGGTCTACTCTGACATCCTGAAGTGTGAGGGACAGACTCCATTGGCCAGATCTTGCTACGGTGTCAAACTTTCAAGATACAGCGATAGACTCAAATACTAGAGGCATCTGACCCACAATCAATATATCCCCATGTAGTTGATGGGACTCCTTTTATGGACCGTATATCCTTTCCCTATACTTTGTCACCCTCTTCATGCAAGAAAAAGGAACTCATTAAGCCAGAGAGACCCATAATTATCTTATAGGTTGCACAAGTATAATTTGGTAACATGCCTGTTGATTAACTTTAGCTCATAAAAAGTTTAGCTCAAGGAACACAGTTTGCAAAAATCCTCTGTATAATGCACGGAGGGGGTAAGAAAGCTTTTGGGGACCCGCTGCATTTGCCGTGGTTAAAGTTCTGCTCCATCTCTTGTTCCCTTAATCCCTTGACATACAGAATGTCCTTCCAGCCTTACCTTGGAAGCTGGGTCTGTCCTTAGCTTCACCATCCCAACATTTGATCATTAGCTTTTTGGCTTCAGGAACCATCTTCACAGTAAGACACTTGTCAACCATCCTCACATCAGGTCTATCACCATTAGGTATACAGTACATAATCTGAAAAGACCTTGCATCTGTCAGAAAGTAGGGAATGGCTTTTAGGTTCAGCACCGTCACAAAAGAGCAGCAAAAAAATGGGTTGGTTGCTTTGTTAGCATCTTAGAGGAAAGATATTCACTAGAACTTGGATGGCCAACTCCAGTCCTCAAAGAGGATCCGCCAGGACTCTATTGTGATGCAGTTTTACCAATAAATATTTTTTCAACGGTCAATTGTCCAGCTCTTGCTCGTTTTTCGGCGGTGCGCCGGTTTTCCACATCCTGGATATCTGCTGTCTATCATTTACCTGGGAGCACGCTGGCTTGCTGATAGTGCTACGTTGGACACAGCCCCGTCGGACATACACCGCATGCCGGGACTGCGGTGCACCTCACGGATCATCGCACTTTCTGCCAAGGCAGGAGGAGTTCATTTCCATTCAGAGGACTACCTAACCGTGAGTGCGTACACAACGCTATTGGGGCTTACTTCTAAGCCAGTTGTTTAGAGCTTTATACGGGCTGTCCGCGCTGCACTTACCCCTTTCCCCTCACTGTTGGGACTACAGGGAGGCTATACATGTTCCTACAGAACTCATAGCTGTACCTCAGCATTCCATTTTCTTCTGAGCACCGGAACAGGTAGCAGGATTACCATACAAATTAAACCCTGACCTGTTGGTGACCCTTGGGGACAGGACTTGGCCACCCCTGCACTAGACCATAAATCCCCAATAGATATTTAAATAAATAAATGTAAAAAGAAGAAAAAAAAAAAGAATACACGGAAGCATTTTTACTGCTAAATGTTTTCACCCAGAAAGTGCCTTAGAAATATTATTGAATTTGAGAATAAAAACAAACAATTACTAAGGGAAGCTCGACACCCATCTGTAGTGCCATTGCTGTGACATTGGTGATAGAAGAGTATCCTCACAAAGGGCCACATTTACTAGGCAATGCTAAGCCACCCTTCACACCCTATGGTGTTGTTTAGCTTAGCACACACAGTAACTATGGCCCAGTACCGCCTAGTAAATATCACGGCGTGCCCATCACAAAGTATTTTATGGAAGGTACAGCTAGGTGCTGGAAGTTTTACCCATAAGACGTACAGTAGTAACATAACCGGGTCATGAATAGCAAAGCCGTATGTCAGGGTTCATCAGTTCCTTTGGTGTAGAACATAGAAGCAGAGTGAATGTGATGCTCTCAATTGATACCAGTCCTTGTAGGACATCCAGTATTATAAAGGTCCACACAGGGTTAACCTTGGCCACGTTGGAGTGCCCCCAATAGAATTGATTAGCATCTGGTGGGGCAATTGTGGAGTCAGCCAGACCCTCACTGCATAACAATATCAGCAACCCAAACCAGTATATGAAAATAAGTGGTCAATGACCATGGTACGCAGGACAAATGAAAAGCACTATGGCTCTGTACCTGTACTACCAGGGGGGCACTCGTGTCGTCGGCGGCGTGCGGTCCATCTTGTGATGATCCAAGGATATAGAGAGCGTTGATGGCGCACTGCCAGAGAGTCCTGAGAAGATGAGTCAGGAACAAAAAATAGCCAGGCCACTCCAAGGATGAAAAAATGATGTGAAGTTTATTGCATGCTGATAAACGCTGATAAATGGTGGACAGGAAAACGCACCTACGCGTTTCGTACTAAGTAGGTGCGTTTTCCTGTCCACCATTTGTGCGTTTATCAGCATGCAATAAACTTCACATCATTTTTTCATCCTTGGAGTGGCCTGGCTATTTTTTGTTCCTGACTCATCTTCTCAGGACTCTCTGGCAGTGCGCCATCAACGCTCTCTATATCCTTTGGTGTAGAAGACAAGAACTGGTGAAGACTGGCATCATTTTGGACAATAGAAAGAAGTCCCTTCTGCTCTGTTATTCCGCTGAGTCTCTATACTGCTGTAGGATTGTACACATCAAGGAAACCTTGTGATGTCTGGAAAATGGTATACACGTTTCGACATCACTAGGGCACGCAAAAGGTTAAAGGGTCACCTTGAGTCCAAATCCCATGTAACAAACTAAAAAAGACTTCAATAGCACATACTGAAGACATGCTTATATAGTTTGGCTACTGAATACAGCTCAACCCCATTATAACGCGATCCGTTACAACGCGAATCCACTTATAACGCGATACAAGCGTGGTCCCAATTTTCATATTTATGAATACTCTACAACATGATCATTGGTATCTTAAATACTTTATTGTACAATGCATACAATTGTACATCATTTCTAACGCGATGCGCTTATAACGCTCTCTATATCCTTTGGTGTAGAAGACAAGAACTGGTGAAGACTGGCATCATTTTGGACAATAGAAAGAAGTCCCTTCTGCTCTGTTATTCCGCTGAGTCTCTATACTGCTGTAGGATTGTACACATCAAGGAAACCTTGTGATGTCTGGAAAATGGTATACACGTTTCGACATCACTAGGGCACGCAAAAGGTTAAAGGGTCACCTTGAGTCCAAATCCCATGTAACAAACTAAAAAAGACTTCAATAGCACATACTGAAGACATGCTTATATAGTTTGGCTACTGAATACAGCTCAACCCCATTATAACGCGATCCGTTACAACGCGAATCCACTTATAACGCGATACAAGCGTGGTCCCAATTTTCATATTTATGAATACTCTACAACATGATCATTGGTATCTTAAATACTTTATTGTACAATGCATACAATTGTACATCATTTCTAACGCGATGCGCTTATAACGCTCTCTATATCCTTTGGTGTAGAAGACAAGAACTGGTGAAGACTGGCATCATTTTGGACAATAGAAAGAAGTCCCTTCTGCTCTGTTATTCCGCTGAGTCTCTATACTGCTGTAGGATTGTACACATCAAGGAAACCTTGTGATGTCTGGAAAATGGTATACACGTTTCGACATCACTAGGGCACGCAAAAGGTTAAAGGGTCACCTTGAGTCCAAATCCCATGTAACAAACTAAAAAAGACTTCAATAGCACATACTGAAGACATGCTTATATAGTTTGGCTACTGAATACAGCTCAACCCCATTATAACGCGATCCGTTACAACGCGAATCCACTTATAACGCGATACAAGCGTGGTCCCAATTTTCATATTTATGAATACTCTACAACATGATCATTGGTATCTTAAATACTTTATTGTACAATGCATACAATTGTACATCATTTCTAACGCGATCCGCTTATAACGCGATGTCATTCTTTGGACCCCAAGCACAGCGTTATAAGGGGGTTGAGCTGTACTTGAAGATATAGTAAAACATAATAGAATGTATTGATCCTGGAGAAGAGAGTTTTCCGAAAACCTCAGAGGTCTTTCCTATAAAATGTACTTGAGAAAAGTACTTGAGACATGAGGAAGAGACTTGCAAGGTTTGGGCAGCTCTGTACACATCATCTATGTTGGTCCATTAAATGGTATCGCAACCTACAAGTTGTAAAGTAAAAATGAAACTGCTGGAAAGTGATAGAGATGTTGGGACATACCTGGGTAGGGTTCCTGACCCGACAGAACTGACCAGGTTAAGATGCCAAAGCTGCAATACAAAAAATCAATAGAGAATCAGTAACGTGAGACGCTCACAGCAGATACCTCCAATGAGGGATGCATTCATATCTAGCCGGCTTCACTGCTTCCCTTTGTGGGATATCATAGTATTTTCCACTAACACTGCTACAGAACCCCATGGGAACCCTGAGACATTCTGCATTATGTCGAGATACAGCACATTGTGCCATTTTGGGGAAGAATGTCACATGCTACCTTTGTACAAAGAGCTCCGCTTACAGACAGCATTATGTTAGTAGATACAGGGTTCTGTGTAGGTGTTTCAATTGTGTGATTCATTAAAGGGTAATGCATACTGGACTAGCCCTCAGTCATATAGTTTGCCCTAAAAATCTCTTCCTGTGTAACCATTCACAACAGGATTTAGGGTGCTGGAGATGTGATCATGTGTTATCAGGGTTAATTGAACATAACTTTTATAACAGGAAGCAGTTAAAGTGGCTTAACAAAAGCAGTGGTACTGTGCTGGATTAAAAAAAGATATATATATATATATATATATATATATATATGAAACATTGGACTGTAGTTTAGAAAAATTTCAGTGACTTTCACACTGTACAAATAGGAAGGTAGAGAGAGGCTTTCTAAAAGCAATGACTTTTTCTTTAAAAGTGGAACCGTACGTGTGTAAATATAAAAGCAGTGCCTACTGTGTATGCGAGAAGGAGAAAGTGGTGGCACTCCGTTCCTCCCAGTATCCCCACTAATAACAGGGTATCATGTGAGGCAGTTTTTCTCAACCTGTGTGTGCCGCGGTACACTGGTACACTGCAAAGCCAGTTGTAGTGTGCCGTGAAGTTTTATATATTTAAGACAGAGTTCTCTCTGCCTCCAACACCCCCCTCCTGCTTGTTTGCGCTCAGCGACGCTGCACCAGAAGTTGGTCCAGATACGCATCACGACGTGGGACCAGAAGCCTCTCGGCCACAAGCGCTTCAACAACTCAGGTGAGTAGGAGTCCCAGTCCCTATCTGCTGCAAGACTACTCTGCCGCCTCCCTCACCTTCCCCCGAGAGGTGCTCCGACAGCGTCTCTAGGGATTACAAGGGACTGCTCACCTCATACTCACAGAATTACTCCAAGTAAGTGCTGCGAGGATATATAATGCTGTGTGAGATATAATTCTGATTCTGTATACAAACCAATCAATTTTAGTTGTAGTGAGTCGCCAAGCAAAAATTATTTTCCAAGTGTGCTGCGAGCACCCGAAGGTTGAGAAACACTGGTGTAAGATCCCTGGAAGACTCCATGGGGGTTATTCAATAAACTTTGAAGTCAGTGGGAATTTCAATGCGTTAGTGCCACAGTCGCAGTTTCATGAATAAACCTCTAAGTTTCAGGTTTAACTGCACCTTTCTTCCATGTAGGAATCCTGTGTGTGTCTTCCTATCACACAAGAGGTACAATTTAACCAGTCTACTAAGTCAGATAATGCGTGGTTCCCGTTCCATTATATTTGGGAGACGGGATGACACCTTATTTGGCTGCCTGCATTCCTTTCCTGTCCCTCCACCCCTAGTTCCTGGCATAACTAAAATTCCCTGCGAGATCACAAGAATCTCCCCTGGCACCTCCCCTCTCCTCCTCCACGGTTTTTAATTTCTCCCCTCCTCACCTGTACACGTCAAACATTTTTGTCGGTTTGTAGTTAATGTCTTTGATGGCTTCCGGAGGCATATAGGCTAAAGTACCAACTATGGATTGATCAGTAGAGGTGGTTGTAGCTGAACCAGCAAATTTAGCCAACCCGAAATCCGTCAACTGGAATAAAGAGAAAACACAGTCTGAATCAGCAGCCCCTAGCCACAATATTCACATTTAAGGCAGCAGCACAGACCATCCTCGTTTCATGAGTTTTAAAAACTGAGTATTGGTTGTCACGAGAAGGGGGTGGCTAGCCCGGTAATAAAGGGGTTACACCCCAGCTGGCCACCCCTACCATCGTGTGGGAGGCGAGGGGTTAACTATAAAAATGGTTAAATGTATTTTTTATTTCCCTGCCTCAGTACAAATGGTATTCCCCTTTAGTTGCATGTATTTTTCCTGATTACATGTGTTCTGATTCTACAGTGGATACACCAGGGTGGGCAACCCTGTCGCCCCCCCCCCCCCCCCCCCTTTCCTGCTTCTTACTGCACCGGCAGCTACAGGGACAAGAGAAGCAGCAGCACGGAGAGGAAGCTCTCTATCTCCTCCTCTCTCCTCCCCCCCCCCTTCCCCCCTGCTTCTTACTGCACCGGCAGACACAGGGACAAGAGAAGCAGCACGGAGAGGAAGCTCTTTCTCTCCTCCCCCCACCTCCCTTCCCCCCTGCTTCTTACTGCACCGGCAGCCACAGGGACAAGAGAAGCAGCACGGAGAGGAAGCTCTCTCTCCTCCTCTCCCCACCCCCTTTCCCCCCTGCTTTTTACTGCACCGGCAGCCACAGGGACAGGAGAAGCTGCAGCAGCACAGAGAGGAAGCTCTCCAGCCTCACTCCGGTGCCTGCTCCTCAGCTGTGTGACGATAGCCTGCCACAGGTATTAAAGGGTTAACACAAATCACTGGGTCGAACTGAACGAGTCTTAGATATAATAAAGTATATTAATTCCTTTGGATACGTGAACACACGAATAATACAGTAACAGACAAGAAGTACACTTACTTTGGGGTTGGGGAATGAGAAGTATGAAACATAGCAATTCTGTCGCAATCAGGTAGCATTCAGATGATAAATTGAAGACAAAGGATACAGGGGAACAACAGTTTATAAACCTTTTGTGCCCTATCCTTAACATTGAGTACCGTGGATTGGTTTTCAATTACCTCTAGCCACTCGTTAACGTGGGAACACAATTTGACTCATGCCCCCTTGCTAGTTGGTACATGCGTAGTAGAGCTCTGGGGTCTCATTTCTAATACTGTGTGTCCATCTGTCCTTTAAGGAATAAAATCTCTTTATTATATCACAGTCGTATTCAATTCAACCCAGTTTATTTGGTGTATATTATAACCCTGTGGCTACCGTGACATAAGTGTTTTACACGGACCAGGGTCACTCACCTGAACATCCAAGGACTTGTTGAAGAGAACGTTACTAGGTTTTAAGTCTCGATGAATTATAGGAGGGCTGAGGCGGTGGAGAAAATTCATTCCCAGAACGACCTGGTGGAGGATCTGAAACCTCAAAGCCCACGGGACATCTGGGACATTCTCAAAAAGGGAGCAGAGAGAACCAAGAGGCATGTACTCCATAACCAGGCCATACTCAATAAGATTTCCCTCCAGCTTCTCATACACACCAAGGAGACGCAGGACATAAGTGTAGTTTGCCGTGTGCATCATGTCTCTTTCCTTCATGAAATCCTTCAGGTTGTTCCTGGTTAAACAGAAAGATAAAGGAAACAAAGTGAAAACATGTTACCTGCTAACAGATCAGCAGAACTACACAGATTGTTTATCAGAGATCCAACAGCCTACATCTTCTCTCATGCCTTCACTTTGACCAATGGTTATGGCAGTCTGTGGGTCAGTTTGGTTGCAGTATAAGCTTGTGTACTGTTTCTCCTGCCTGTTTGGGCGTTTATTTGATTGCCTATTGATGAACCCGTCAGATTGTTGAAGGAACCGTCAGGTTATTGAATACATTGCATTATATATTAATTTGTGATGATTGGAGTGCTACTGGGATAGTGACCTAAAGAATACAACAATGGACAAAGAGGCCTCAGTGCTACATCCACTATGACAAATTATTTAGTTCAATACCACCTGCTTTCTCTTCTCATAAGTATTGGTCATTTAGTCAAATCCTTTGGCCAAACCCTCTCAAGCTGCTGCCATGTCACGGTGACCCTCTCAGCAGGTCCTACACTACCACATTTGACGGTCCATGGTTATGGCGACTGCACGATCAAAATGCCGTGCACGAGGAATCAAATAAATTGGATTTTGCCGCGGGACGGCTGGGTCACGTGCGCGGTTCAAACAATGAGGACGAACCGCTCACGTGACGCGGGAACGCCTCCCGGCACGCTCTCCTCATACACTACCGACACACTTTATTAAAGTGTGGCCGGTTCCGCAAGCCGGGAGATTTCCCGGCTTGCTAGTGGCCGCCCCTCGGCGTGCCGCGCGTCACCGACGCGCGGTCACGCGTCATCGGGAGCCTGCGCCCCCTGCACGTGCGTCCAGGGCTCCCCGAGGGAGCCCTGGTGTCCCGAGATGTGGGGGACGGCGGCAGGGGGTTCCGGGGGACCCGGCGGACCCGGCAGCGGGAGGGAGAGCGCCCCGATCGGAGGGCGCTCTTCCGCTGCTTCGGCGCGCGCCCGGCACCCTCCGGCGCGCGCCAGTTTACTGCTGCGGCCGAGAACGGGCAAATGCTCGAATAAACTCGGCCGCAGCAGTACATGTATGTGGTACCTAAAGAATGTGTAGGAGCTGCTGATAGGGCGGCACCTTGATGAGGTTACAGGCTTGAAATGTTTTGGCCAAAGGATTTAACTAAATGACCCAAATTTATGAGGAAAAAAGCAGATAGTATTGAATGAAGTCCTTTATCATATTGGGCTGCACTGAAGCTAGGGATGCCAGATGGCTTGTCCAAAAATACTGGACACAATGGAAAAAGATATGACCGCCCCCCCCCACATACATTATTGATGGATAGGTTATTGATGGATCACCATGGTTTTACTTATTTATCACACGTGTCAGATTATTGATCACATTATCAGTTTATTGAATGAATGTGTCAGATTAGTGTTCACATTATCAGTTTATTGATTGGCCTGTCAGAAAACCGCTTACATTATCAAATGGATCTGTCAAATTATTCATCCCTACAGTATTAGTTTACTGATTGAAATTGTGATTGGTAATTTACACGATTGATGTATTGGTTATTGTTCACGTCACCAGAATCCTGGCAAGTTGCTGATGCCATTACCAGGCGATCAATACATCGATGTTACCATGTACCTCATCAACCTCACATTATTACACCCCAGTTTTCCCACATGCGGGTTCCATCAATCATCGTTAGGGCGACCTCCCTCCCCAGAGTCTCGCTCCATCCTCGGTACACCAGCCCAAAGCCGCCGCTCCACACCAGGCTCAGGCTGTGCAGGTCCCCGGCCTGGAACTGCAGCATTTTCCTCTCCCCCCGGGCCCTCTCACACTATTCCCCCCACCCCGGGCCCTCTCACACTATTCCCCCCCCCCCCTGGGCCTCTCTCACACTATTCCCCCCCCCTGGGCCCCTCTCACACTATTCCCCACCCCCGGGCCCCTCTCACACTATTCCCCCCCCCCGGGCCCCTCTCACACTATTCCCCCCCCGGGCCCCTCTCACACTATTCCCCCCCCCGGGCCCCTCTCACACTATCCCCCCCCCCCGGGCCCCTCTCACACTATCCCCCCCCCCGGCCCCTCTCACACTATTTCCCCCCCCCTCTCACACTATCCCCCCCCCCGGCCCCTCTCACACTATTTCCCCCCCCCGGGCCCCTCTCACACTATCCCCCCCCCCGGCCCCTCTCACACTATTCCCCCCCCCCCCCCGGGCCCCTCTCACACTATTCCCCCCCCCCCCGGGCCCCTCTCACTCTATTCCCCCCCCCCCCGGCTCCTCTCACACTATTTCCCCCCCCCGGGCTCCTCTCACACTATTCCCCCCCCCCCCCCCCCCGGGCTCCTCTCACACTATTTCCCCCCCCCCCCGGGCTCCTCTCACACTATTCCCCCCCCCCCGGGCTCCTCTCACACTATTTCCCCCCCCCCCCCCGGGCTCCTCTCACACTATTTCCCCCCCGGGCTCCTCTCACACTATTTCCCCCCCGGGCTCCTCTCACACTATTTCCCCCCCCCCCCCCCCGGGCTCCTCTCACACTATTTCCCCCCCGGGCTCCTCTCACACTATTTCCCCCCCGGGCTCCTCTCACACTATTTCCCCCCCCCCGGGCTCCTCTCACACTATTCCCCCCCCGGGCCCCTCTCACACTATCCCCCCCCCGGGCCCCTCTCACACTATCCCCCCCCCGGGCCCCTCTCACACTATTTCCCCCCCCCCCCGGGCCCCTCTCACACTATTCCCCCCCCCAGGGCCCCTCTCACACTATTCCTCCCCCCCCCCGGGCTCCTCTCACTATTCCTCCCCCCCCCGGGCACCTTTCACACTATTTCCCCCCCCCCGGGCCCCTCTCACACTATTCCCCCCCCCCAGGGCCCCTCTCACACTATTCCTCCCCCCCCCGGGCTCCTCTCACTATTCCTCCCCCCCCCCCGGGCACCTTTCACACTATTTCCCCCCCCCCCGGGCTCCTCTCACACTATTCCCCCCCCCCCCCCCGGGCTCCTCTCACACTATTTCCCCCCCCCCCCGGGCTCCTCTCACACTATTTCCCCCGCCCCCCGGCCCCTCTCACACTATCCCCCCTCCCGGGCCCCCTCTCACACTATTCCCCCCCCTGGGCCCTCTCACACTATCCCCCCCCCCCCCGGGCCCCTCTCACACTATTCCCCCCCCTGGGCTCCTCTCACTATTCCTCCCCCCCCCCCCGGGCTCCTCTCACACTATTTCCCCCCCCCCGGCTCCTCACACTATTCCCCCCCCCCCCCCGGGCTCCTCTCACACTATTTCCCCCCCGGGCTCCTCTCACACTATTTCCCCCCCGGGCTCCTCTCACACACTATTTCCCCCCCCCCGGCTCCTCTCACACTATTTCCCCCCCCCCCCCGGGCCCCTCTCACACTATTCCTCCCCCCCCCCCGGGCCCCTCTCACACTATTTCCCCCCCCCCGGCCCCTCTCACACTATTCCCCCCCACCCCCGGCCCCCTCTCACACTATTCCCCCCCCCCCCTGGGCCTCTCTCACACTATTTCCCCCCCCCGGCCCCTCTCACACTATTTCCCCCCCCCCCCCCGGCCCCTCTCACACTATTTCCCCCCCCCCCCGGCCCCTCTCACACTATTTCCCCCCCCCCCCCGGCCCCTCTCACACTATTCCCCCCCCCGGCCCCTCTAACACTATTCCCCCCCCCCGGGCCCCTCTCACACTATTCCCCCCCCCCCCGGGCCCCTCTCACACTATTCCCCCCCCGGGCCCCTCTCACACTATTCCCCCCCCCCCCGGCCCCTCTCACACTATTCCCCCCCCCCCCGGCCCCTCTCACACTATTCCCCCCCCCCCCCCGGCCCCTCTCACACTATTCCCCCCCCCCCCGGCCCCTCTCACACTATTCCCCCCCCCCCCCCGGCCCCTCTCACACTATTCCCCCCCCCCCCCGGGCCCCTCTCACACTATTCCCCCCCCGGGCCCCTCTCACACTATTTCCCCCCCCCCCCGGCCCCCTCTCACACTATTCCCCCCCCCCCCCCGGCCCCCTCTCACACTATTTCCCCCCCCCCCCCCCGGCCCCTCTCACACTATTCCCCCCCCCCCCCCCCCGGCCCCTCTCACACTATTCCCCCCCCCCCGGGCCCCTCTCACACTATTTCCCCCCCCCCCCCCGGCCCCTCACACTATTTCCCCCCCCCCCCCGGCCCCTCTCACACTATTTCCCCCCCCCCCCCGGCCCCTCTCACACTATTTCCCCCCCCCCCCCGGCCCCTCTCACACTATTCCCCCCCCCCCCCGGGCCCCTCTCACACTATTCCCCCCCCCCCGGGCCCCTCTCACACTATTCCCCCACCCCCCCCCGGGCCCCTCTCACACTATTCCCCCCCCCGGGCCCCTCTCACACTATCTCCCCCCCCCCCGGCCCCTCTCACACTATTCCCCCCCCCCCCCGGCCCCTCTCACACTATTCCCCCCCCCCCCCGGCCCCTCTCACACTATTCCCCCCCCCCCCCCCGGCCCCTCTCACACTATTCCCCCCCCCCCCCCCCGGCCCCTCTCACACTATTCCCCCCCCCCCCCCCGGCCCCTCTCACACTATTCCCCCCCCCCCCCCCCCCGGCCCCTCTCACACTATTCCCCCCCCCCCGGGCCCCTCTCACACTATTCCCCCCCCCCCCCGGGCCCCTCTCACACTATTTCCCCCCCCCCGGGCCCCTCTCACACTATTTCCCCCCCCCCCCCCCCGGCCCCTCACACTATTGTTCCCCCCCCCCCCCCCGGCCCCTCTCACACTATTTCCCCCCCCCCCCGGCCCCTCTCACACTATTCCCCCCCCCCCCGGGCCCCTCTCACACTATTCCCCCCCCCCCCGGGCCCCCTCTCACACTATTCCCCCCCCCCCCGGGCCCCTCTCACACTATTCCCCCCCCCGGGCCCCCTCTCACACTATTCCCCCCCCCGGGCCCCTCTCACACTATTTCCCCCCCCCCGTCCCCTCTCACACTATTCCCCCCCCCCCCCGGCCCCTCTCACACTATTCCCCCCCCCCCCGGCCCTCTCACACTATTCCCCCCCCCCCCCCGGCCCTCTCACACTATTCCCCCCCCCCCCCCCCGGCCCCTCTCACACTATTCCCCCCCCCCCCCCGGCCCCTCTCACACTATTCCCCCCCCCCCCCCGGCCCTCTCCACACTATTCCCCCCCCCCCCCCCGGCCCCTCTCACACTATTCCCCCCCCCCCCGGCCCCTCTCACACTATTCCCCCCCCCCCGGCCCCTCTCACACTATTCCCCCCCCCCCCCGGCCCCTCTCACACTATTCCCCCCCCCCCCGGCCCTCTCACACTATTCCCCCCCCCCCCCCGGCCCCCTCTCACACTATTCCCCCCCCCCCCCCCCGGCCCCTCTCACACTATTCCCCCCCCCCCCGGCCCCTCTCACACTATTCCCCCCCCCCCCCCCCGGCCCCTCTCACACTATTCCCCCCCCCCCCCGGCCCCTCTCACACTATTCCCCCCCCCCCCCGGCCCCTCTCACTATTCCCCCCCCCCCCCGGCCCCTCTCACACTATTCCCCCCCCCCCCCGGCCCCTTCCTTCTTCACACTATTCCCCCCCCCCCCGGCCCCTCTCACACTATTCCCCCCCCCCCCCGGCCCCTCACACTATTCCCCCCCCCCCCCCGGCCCCTCTCACACTATTCCCCCCCCCCCGGCCCCTCTCACACTATTCCCCCCCCCCGGCCCCCTCTCACACTATTCCCCCCCCCCCGGCCCCTCTCACACTATTCCCCCCCCCCCGGCCCCTCTCACACTATTCCCCCCCCCCCCGGGTCCCTCTCAATACACCAGATTACAAGGCAGGGGGTCCTGTATTTTGCCTCATTACTATTACACTCCATCACACTCTTATTACACCCAACCCCCCCCCCCCCTCCACCACCTCACACTATTGTGCCCCTCTCACACTATTCCTCCTCCCCACCTTCCTGGGGCCCCTCTCACACACTCTCTGGCTCCTTGAAGCATCTTCAGGGCGACCTCCATCCCCAGAGTCTCGCTCCATCCTCGGTACACCAGCCCGAAGCCGCCGCTCCCCACCAGGCTCAGGCTGTGCAGGTCCCCGGCCTGGAACTGCAGCATTTCACACCGATTCCCACATTACACGGTCTCTAGTGCAACCAACGCCACAGCTCAGGGAAGGGCGGAAGCCCTCAACAAACATGGCAGCTAATATTAATGTATAGACCTGGTGCTGTTGCCACAGCTTCCGAGGTCGGCGTGACGTCACGGTCACATGGCCCGGGTGACAGGCCGAACCGTTAGGGGAGAGGAAGATGCTGCAGTTCCAGGCCGGGGACCTGCACAGCCTGAGCCTGGTGGGGAGCGGCGGCTTCGGGCTGGTGTACCGAGGATGGAGCGAGACTCTGGGGATGGAGGTCGCCCTGAAGATGCTTCAAGGAGCCAGAGAGTGTGTGAGAGGGGCCCCAGGGAGGGGGGGGGAATAGTGTGAGAGGGGCCCCAGGGAGGGGGGGGGAATAGTGTGAGAGGGGCCCCAGGGGGAGGGGAGGGGGGGGGGAATAGTGTGAGAGGGGCCCCAGGGGGAGGGGAGGGGGGGGGGATAGTGTGAGAGGGGCCCCAGGGGGAGGAGGGGGGGGGGAATAGTGTGAGAGGGGCCCCAGGGGGAGGGGGGGGGGAATCGTGTGAGAGGGGCCCTAGGGGGAGGGGGGGGGGAATAGTGTGAGAGGGGCCCCAGGGGGAGGGGGGGGAATAGTGTGAGAGGGGCCCCAGGGGGAGGGGGGGGGGAATAGTGGGGGAGGGGGGGGGAATAGTGTGGGAGGGGGGGGGGAATAGTGTGGGAGGGGGGGGGGAATAGTGTGAGAGGGGCCCCAGGGGGAATAGTGTGAGAGGGGCCCCAGGGGGAGGGGGGGGAATAGTGTGAGAGGGGCCCCAGGGGGAGGGGGTGGGAATAGTGTGAGAGGGGCCCCAGGGGGAGGGGGGGGGAATAGTGTGAGAGGGGCCCCAGGGGGAGGGGGGGGGAATAGTGTGAGAGGGGCCCCAGGGGGAGGGGGGGGGAATAGTGTGAGAGGGGCCTCAGGGGGAGGGGGGGGAATAGTGTGAGAGGGGCCCCAGGGGGAGGGGGGGGGAATAGTGTGAGAGGGGCCCCAGGGGGAGGGGGGGGGAATAGTGTGAGAGGGGCCCCAGGGGGAGGGGGGGGGGAATAGTGTGAGAGGGGCCCCAGGGGGAGGGGGGGGGAATAGTGTGAGAGGGGCCCCAGGGGGAGGGGGGGGAATAGTGTGAGGGGCCCCGGGGAGAGGGGGAATAGTGTTAGTGCTAGGGGGGGTTTGTGTAAGTGCTAGGGGGGGTTGGTTGTGTAAGTGCTAGGGGGGGTTGTGTTAGTGCGAGGGGGGGTTGTGTTAGTGCGAGGGGGGGTTGTGTTAGTGCGAGGGGTCGGTTGTGTTAGTGCGAGGGGGGGTTGTGTTAGTGCGAGGGGGGGTTTGTGTTAGTGCGAGGGGGGGGGGTTGTGTTAGTGCGAGGGGGGGTTTGTGTTAGTGCGAGGGGGGGTTTGTGTTAGTGCGAGGGGGGGGTTTGTGTTAGTGCGAGGGGGGGGTTGTGTTAGTGCGAGGGGGGGTTTGTGTTAGTGCGAGGGGGGGTTGTGTTAGTGCGAGGGGGGGGTTGTGTTAGTGCGAGGGGAGGTTTGTGTTAGTGCAAGGGGGGGTTTGTGTTAGTGCGAGGGGGGGTTGTGTTAGTGCAAAGGGGTTTGTGTTAGTGCGAGGGGGGGTTTGTGTTAGTGCGAGGAGGAGGGGGGGTGATGGTGTGAGGGGGGCTGCTGCTGCTGCTGCTGCTGCTGCTGCTGCTATTACTTGTGCTGTTCTGGCTGCCTGACCTCCCCTTTTGTCTGTATAATTGTATTTATATAGCGCCAACAATGTAAACAATGGTGATAAGTGCAAAAGGTTAATAACCACATAAGGGAGACCCTGCCCCAGGTATGGCTGTGCCGGCAGTAGTGAGTGCAGGGGTCCGCTGTCTGTCTCTGCTGCTCCTGAAACCTGAGCCGAATGGGAGATGGATAAAGGCAAGATTAACGCAAAACGCGTTGTTGTCACTTTGTGTCAATGTAAGGCTACGTTTATAGTACTGGCTACAGTGACGGTGGGGGTAGCTGGCCTTCCAAATAAAGGTCCAATCCCAGCTGGCTGCCCCTAGGAACCATGGGTAATGGGCCAAGAGGGTTAGCTCTTGGGCCCAGTATGATAATACACAGTTTCCATGTGACCATGTTCCCATATACGGTCCCCTGCAGGGTTATGGGCTAGGGATACTATGTGTGATTATGATTCCTCGTATAAGATAGCTGCAGGAAAGGGATTTTGGGAGCGGGAGGTGGATCTGGGGAACACATATAGTTGGCCCCATGGGTATTTGGTTTTGCATTTAACCAGGGATTTTGGGTGCATGAGTTTTAAGAGGGTTTTTGCGTGGAAACTGTTGTCAGAATGTGCATAGAGTCGGGGACTAAAGTTACCCGTTCCCCGGTAAATGTATCCGACAATCGGGCATGATTTGTGGATACATGTGTGCACATTGGCCCCATTAATATCTCCCCTTAAAAACGTAACTGCGATTCACCACTAGGGTAACCTGCTTCAGCACAGCCCGGGAAGGAAAGTGAGCCATGGTGAAATGTGTTCTAGTATACCACAAACAGTGTAGGCTTTGTGGGTACCCGTCTGTACATAAGGAAGTTCCATGTAAAGTATAGAGAAAACCTGACCTGTTTAGGGGCTATTGTCGTAGACACATATGAGATGTTGGGCGTGTAAGTTTTAGGTGGGATATTTGGGCGAAAATGTATTAGTTTTGTTGGGGGGCTGAGTTATTGGTAGTCCCCCGATTCTCCCCGGCGTGCAGCTACTATTTCTGAGTACGTGATGTGAATTACATTGGGGCTGCACAGTGTCCCCCAGACTCCTGATTTTCGAGCCCAGGTATCCCAAACTAATGTCCCACACATATATAAGGATCCCCCAGGTTTATACTTTATTAAAGTATGGTTTATAGTGTGTTATACTGTATGTATAAACATCTCTGCAGTCAGCCTGAGGATTTACATAGGAGTCAGGATGTCTGCATAGACATGTGAGCTCAAAGGAGAACCAGGATGCCCAGAGGTGTCGGGACATTTGGTAGCAAGGAGGGGCAGAGAAACAGGCCCAAAAGCCATCTTTGTTCTCAGACACCGTGGAGCCGGCCCAGCAGGTGGCCATGAGTGGGCTGGGTGGAAGATACGGGTTGGCACGCCCCTTCCTCACATCATCAGACAGATGAGCCCCGCTCTTATTGGCTGGTGGGATAAGTTCCCACGCTCTGAGTGGTGAAAAGTCCCTGCCCATGTTAAACATAGGACACAAAAGTCAATGAAAAGGACAACCGCACTCAGAGCTCTCTCCTATCTATCTATCTATCTATCTATCTATCTATCTATCTTATGTCTGGTCCAGTGAAGCGCCGGTGGGGTTTCCCAGGGGCATTGAGGTGCCAAGGAAGTCTAGCCTAGTGGAGGACCAGTTCTGAGGAATAATGTTGCTTGTTCCAGGCTTACCCTGTTCACTCCATGTCACTGGAATAAGTCCTTTGCTGAAGCGGATGCCTTGCACCTAGGAAAGCCTAGATATTTCCCCAAGACCCCCAGTATGTGTTTGTTTCCTGTACCTTTGTATTTCCTTGTGTGTACGTGGGTTTACCCGAATAAACCTCATTTTATTTCACCATCTTGTTTTGCCTAGTGAATGATCCCAAAAATATAAATGTGTTAAAAGACCTGGTAGTACCGTGACAGATGGCGACGCTACCAGTGACGTCGCAGTCACTGTAGCTAAAGTTGCACACGTGTGTGTTGTCGCTGGCGGCAAGGGACTATGTGATTGGCTGCCAGTCACGTGGTGCGGCTGTCTCTGGAAATCTCAAGGGGAACGTTTTTATAGTAGCGCTGACGGCTACAGCGACGTGACCGCGTGACGTCAGCCGTCGCTGCTACTACAGCAATTCCTACATACTGGCACAGGAGATGCGATTGTGCGACCGGGGGGCATGGCCGTGAGTGGTTCGCCCTCATTGGCTGAAACGCTCACGTGCCCGTGACCTCACACCTCGATTGCTGGAAATATCAAAATCTCCCAGCGATCGCGACGGGTGACGTCGTGCCCGCTATGGACAACATGTACTGTACTTGCTACGGCGCTGAGCAACGTCGCCGTAGCAAGTACTATAAACTCGCCCAAATTTTTTTGACTACAGCGATTTTAGTAGCTGTGACGTCACACTATGGATGGTCGCTACGGACTTCATTAAGTTGTTTTGCAGGTGCACGCCGTCGCTGTAGCCAGTACTATAAACACCGCCTAAGGGGCATATTTATCAAAAATCTGCACCGTATGTATTGAAGGAAACATCCCAATGAAATCAATGAAAAAATAATATTTGATAGGTATGGTACAATTGTTTTAGCCCCAGAATTGTTCCACCTTTGCCTTGATGCACATGCCCCTAAATTGTGTGCCAGTTAACAGGAGGAGTTACATAACGCACAGATTATAAAGGGATGTATCAAACTCTGCGTCTGTGGGGCACTGCTTTTATCTTGTGTATAAAAATAAAAAAAATCCGCCAGGTCTTGGGCGGAAAGGGTTTTTTTTTTGTCTAACAGTTTTAGTCCAAAACTAAAATACTTTCTTAAATCTGACACACACGCGAGCAGAAAATGGAACAAACTTCTGTGTTCACTTTCTCTCACTCCTCTCCCAAAGAGAGGGAAGAAGATTAAGCCCTGCGCAAAGAGTGACGTATTGTAAAGGAATATGGGGGTATTTCTTTGATAAGGGGATGGGAGTTGATACATGAGTGTTTTGTGGGCTGTAGGATTAGTTTTAAGTCTATAGATTAGTTTGGGGATGACATCTGGGTCTCATACCCTCTTTAATTCTTAATACATCCGGGCACCTTGTTCCTTGACAATAAGCCCCCCAAATACATGTTAGCCAGGGGAAGCCAGTATTAGGAGGGGGAGGTGGTCCTCGCTGAACTAATAAGCATAGAGATATACGTACTAGAGGGGTGCTATGAGGGAAAATGGGGCAGACTATCTGTATTTACAAAAGTCCCTACTAAAAGCACTCAACCTCTACTGAAATATTTAAAATAATTTTATTTACTGAGAGAAAATAGAAAAAACAAACAAAAACCGACGATTGATAAAACCTAATTCAGAGTTGGAGAGTTTAGGAAGTGTTGCTACCCTGGGCTCAATTGTTCCCCACTAGTGTGCATCCTCCTACTTAATTCCACTTAAACCTTGGATGTTAAGGTAATTGAGAACACCTCATATGATAGGGTGTGTCTCTAAGTTGGTTGCCCTCTCAGGTCACCCTGTTGGTATTTAAATATATTATCTACTCGTGATCAACCAATAGTGCAATCCCTGCAGTCACTAGCACATAGTGTGTGTGTGTGCAACTTAAAATAAATATATACAAACATATGGCTGTGAAATACACTCGCAGTGCACAAAGTGTACCTTACCTCTTAATATATGAGGTATAATTCCCCCTTAAAACATATATTAATCACCCTTGTGAAAATAGTGCTATAGTGCATACGGAAGGGACTGATAATCTTGTCCCTTTATATATTGTTATGCCGCGTAGAGGCTAAACGTGAATAGAACCAGTAGGCAGATACGGTAGTTCTCTCTTGCTAGTGGTTGCCTCCTGGGGCCCACAACTTATTTAAAACTTGCTATTACTGTATGTAGCGAAGATAGTGGATACATTCTGTATAATGCTCTTAGTACAGCAACGGAGACCTAGCGTCTCCGTCTCATCAATGACGTCAATAGTGGTGCGTCATGCTAAAGCCGACGACATGTGTTTCGTCCCAAATCGCAAAAAAAAAAGATTGCAGAGTCATTACAATTCCTCCGACGACATTGATCTCCTGATGAAAGTGTCATGAGCAACTTGGCAAATTTCAGCAGTATGATGGTGATATAATCAATGCCTTGACAGAGCAATCAGTAAACTGATGTCATCAATGGGCGACAGATTTTTTTTTTAAAGTAGTATTTAATCAATAATTTTACAAATCCATGAATTAAACCGATAACGTGATCAATAAACTGACGCGTCCATGCAGTAAATCGGTGATCAATCCGTCAAACCTGAGTGTGTCCACAACATTGCACACCCAACAACCTCGTAATGTGACAGATCCATTATGATGATCTATCAATAACCTTATAGTGTAATCAATAACCTGTCAGGTCTGGCAACAATATGACTGGTTCATCGACGATAAGTAATCTTGGCAAACCCCTGACCATACGGGAGTAGGATGAGTAGTGACACAGGTGAACAGGGAGAAAAAGAACCCTCTCTAGCACTCGGGTTCACGCTCTGATGATGAGTGGGTGATTTAAAACATAATCTTTATTAGTGACATATATAAAATAGTAGATGTTGGAACAACGTACTGGAGGTAGGTTGATCCTGGATATTAGTAGCCGTGTTGGCTCCGGATCAGTTAGTAGCTAATATACCAGATATAACTATATTGGAACACTGGTAACAGAACAGCACAGAGATCCTGATGTGGACCTGTGTGATGGGGGTGTGCTGCTGGGTGTGCTAAAATAGGTACTAGACCCTGCTACAATGTGATATGTCTATTCAGTACCTATTTTAGCACACCCAGCAGCACACCCCCATCACACAGGTCCACATCAGGATCTCTGTGCTGTTCTGTTACCAGTGTTCCAATATAGTTATATCTGGTATATTAGCTACTAACTGATCCGGAGCCAACACGGCTACTAATATCCAGGATCAACCTACCTCCAGTACGTTGTTCCAACATCTACTATTTTATATATGTCACTAATAAAGATTATGTTTTAAATCACCCACTCATCATCAGAGCGTGAACCCGAGTGCTATAGAGGGTTCTTTTTCTCCCTGTTCACTACTGTACTACACCCTAAGCACCGTTCACCATCACACCATACCATTGTGGCTGCAGCAGGGGTCCCCCTATCATCCCCCCTGAGTAGTGACACAGCCATAAGGCAAACTGCAAATATAGGGCATGAGATAACATGTAGGCTTGTGGCTCCCCTACTAATAGTGCCCAGGTAAAACCTCAATGTGTTGCTTTGCTGACCCTTTAACAGGTAACAGCTTTTCACTCGTCATCCTTTCTAAAAAATTTCAGGCGCCACCGGAAGGATTTCATGAAGGAACTAGACATGATGCACACAGCAAACTACACCTACGTCCTGCGTGTCCTTGGTGTGTATGAGAAGCCGGAGGGAAACCATATTGAGTATGGCCTGGTTATGGAGTACATGCCTCTTGGTTCTCTCTGCACCCTTTTTGAGAATGTCCCAGATGTCCCGTGGGCTTTGAGGTTTCAGATCCTCCACCAGGTCGTTCTGGGAATGAATTTTCTACACCGCCTCAGCCCTCCTATAATTCATCGAGACTTAAAACCTGGTAACGTTCTCTTCAACAAGTCCTTGGATGTTCAGGTGAGTGGCGCTGTCCGTGTAAAACGCCTATACTGTGTTTTCAAAACTCGTGGAAGGATGGAGGTCTGTGCTGCTGCCTTAAGTGTGAATATTGTGGCTAGGGGTTGCTGATTCAGACTGTGGTTTCTCTTTATTCCAGTTGACAGATTTCGGGTTGGCTAAATTTGCTGGTTCGGCTTCAACCACCTCTACTGATCAATCCATAGTTGGTACTTTAGCCTATATGCCTCCAGAGGCCATCAAAGACATTAACTACAAGCCGACAAAACTGTTTGATGTGTACAGGTGAGGAGGGGAGAAATTACAAACCGAGGAGGAGGGGGAGGAGAGGGGAGGGGAGGTGCCGGGGGAGATTCTTGTGATCTCACAGAGAATTTCTTTGTGCAAGGAACCAGCGGTGGGGGGGACAGGAAAGGAATGCAGGCAGCCGTATAAGGGTGTCACCCCTGCCTCCCCAATATATTTACCATGGAACCATTTATTATGCGACTTAGTCGGATTGTTATATTCTACCATTAATGATAACTCGCTTACTGGATTCACATGTGTATACAACACATTAATCCTAATAGAGGTATATTAGTATTTTATCTGGTAGTGTTAGGACTTGCGAATGGGTCTCTGCCTTGTCGTGGCTCGCAAGCTTACAACGCTTTGGCCAAAGGGTTAAACTAAATTACCCTTTTTCAAGAGAATATATAAGAGTTTTACTGTGTATTTTTGTCATGTTGGATGTAGCATTGGGCTTCTCTGTCGTCTGTTGGATTCACATGTGAGATTAAACTGCAATAGTGCCGATCAGGGCACTATCCGAAGCAAACTCCCATTGATTGGCATTATTAAAGTTTAATCAATCAACCCCATAGTTATCCAGCGATCCATTACACGAGACCCTGTTATCAGTGTTGATACTGGGAAGAGCGGAGTACACAACTTTTTTCTTTTTGACACCCAAAGTAATCACTGCTTTTTTATTTACAAACTCACGACTCCACTTTTTAAAGAAAAAAGGATTGCTTTTAGAAAATCTCTGACTTCCTATTTGTACAGTCTAAATATTGCTGAAATCTTTATGAAAGTGTATTTTAGAAATGATTTTTTTAATATAAATTGGCACAGTACCAGTGCTTTTATGAAGTCCCTTCATCCACTGCCTGTTATCAGATAAAAGTTACATTCAGTTAACCCTGATGACATCTCCAATACCCTAATCCTGATGCTAATCCTGATTGTTTGGAGGAGATTATATGTTTAGGGCTTGTACATAACCCATTAAAGGAGCAATCCAAGCTGTTTTTGTTTTTTGAAGTGAAACTTCTTTAGTGGCACCTATTCTGATGGGGTAAAACGGGAGAGATGGGGGACAAATGTGAAACGGAAGTGACGTCACGGCTCCCCCATCCCTACCCCCCCCCCCCCCCACATGCCTGCTCTGACATGCGGCGGCGGCCACCGTTCCACCCACGCACCCGCTGTGATATACGGACATGCTCCTAACGGCCGCCGTTAACCCCACACGTCCGCTGCGATGGGTGTACAAAGATGGCTGGAGCAGAGCTTCCGGTGCTGCGGGTGTGGGTGTAGTTAGATGGCGGAAGCCCCGCAAGTCCTCCGGCTGTGAGAGGAGCCGCTGCTCAGCCTCTCTCCTCCCTAACTCCGCTTCCCCTTCCCTGTGTCCCGCTGACTGAGCGCCGCCGGAGGAGGAGAGCCGCCATTCCCCCCACACGTCCACACAGACATGGGAGGTTGAGGCGCATGCGCAGATTTGACCGCCGGGTCCCTCAGGTTGACTCAGACAGAGCCGCCGCGGGTCCGCAGCTCTGCCTGCCTTTGAGGGGGGGGGGAGGAGAGACTCAGACAGAGCCGCCGCGGGTCCGCAGCTCTGCCTGCCTTTGAGGGGGGGGGGGGAGGAGAGACTCAGACAGAGCCGCCGCGGGTCCGCAGCTCTGCCTGCCTTTGAGGGGGGGGGAGGAGAGACTCAGACAGAGCCGCCGCGGGTCCGCAGCTCTGCCTGCCTTTGAGGGGAGGGGAGGAGAGACTCAGACAGAGCCGCCGCGGGTCCGCAGCTACGCCTGGGGTGGGGGGAGTCAGGAGAGAGGGGGCAGGACACAGAAAGAGAGACACAGATACACTGACACACACGCACACACACACACACACACTGACTGACACACATACACACTGACTGACACACATACACACTGACTGAGACACATACACACACACTGACACACATACACACACACTGACACACATACACACACACTGACTGACACACATACACACTGACTGACACACATACACACACACTGATACGCACACACACTGACTGACACACATACGCACGCACACTGACTGACACACATACACACACACTGACTGACACACATACACACTGACTGACACACATACACACACACACTGATACGCACGCACACTGACTTACACACATACGCACGCACACTGACTGACACACATACGCACGCACACTGACTGACACACATACGCACGCACACTGACTGACACACATACGCACGCACACTGACTGACACACATACGCACGCACACTGACTGACACACATACGCACGCACACTGACTGACACACATACGCACGCACACTGACTGACACACATACGCACGCACACTGACTGACACACATACACTCACTGACTGACACACATACGCACGCACACTGACTGACACACATACGCACGCACGCACACTGACTGACACACATACACACACTGACCGACACAGAGAGACATTCACACAACACAGAGAGAGAGAGAGACATACACTGACACACACACACACACACATTGACTGACACACACACACACACACACATTGACTGACACACACACACACACATTGACTGACACACACACACACACACTGACTGACACACATGCACACACTGACTGACACACATGCACACATGCACACACTGACTGACACACATGCACCCACTGACTGACACACATGCACACACTGACTGACACACATGCACACACTGACACACATGCACACACTGACCGACACACATACACACACTGACCGACACACATACACACACTGACCGACACACATACACACACTGACCGACACACATACACACACTGACCGACACACATACACACACTGACCGACACACATACACACACTGACCGACACACATACACACACTGACCGGCACAGATACATGCACTGACTGACACACACACACAAACAAACACACATACATACTCTCTGACTGACACACATACATACTCACTGACTGACACACATACATACTCACTGACTGACACATACACTGACTGACACATGTGTGCCGAGCATTATAAGTCAATTTCTGTGACAAAAGTCTAAGAAGTTTCACTTACTATGCGCGTGCACAGCACACACAGCTTTTTTTTCTTTAAAAAATGTCTAAATACAGGATTGAAACAGGGGGGTCTCCAGTGCTGAACCCCATTAATTTCATCTCTAGGGACACCCTGCTTCCAGAGATGCTTACTTCTGAAGGGGTGTCTGTATCTCTGCAGTTTAAAGTCCGATTGGCGCATGTCTGGGGAAGCTGAACCTGATGTCACGGCTTCCTATTGGCCCGCAGCTTTAAAAATCAGCCATAATGTGAACCCTGGAGTGACTACCAGCACCCACTACAAAGGTAAGTACATCCGGAAGCAAGTGGTCACCGGAGCTGAAAATAATGGGGTTCGCTCCGAAAAACCCTGCTTCTATCCTGTGTGGATTGCTTCTTTAATAAATTGCCACAATCTACACAGAAACTGCTGTCTGTAAGCGGAGCTCTTTGTACAAATGTAGCACGTGACATTGTTCCCCAAGATGGCACAATATATCCTGACATAATGCAGAATGTCTCGGGGTTTCCATAGGGTTATATGGCAGTGTTGGTGTAAAATATGAAGCCAGCTAGATATGTATACATCTCTCATTGGAGGTATCTGCTGTGAGCGTCTCACGTTACTGATTCTCTATTGATTTTATTGTATTGCAGCTTTGGCATCTTAACCTGGTCAGTTCTGTCACGGCAGGAACCCTACCCAGGTATGTCCCAACATCTCTATCACTTTCCAGCGGTTTCATTTTTACTTTCTAACTTGTAGACATGCTGCTGTTGTGGTACCTGTTTAATGGACCATCTTGACACTTCTCCATAAATTTACGTATACAGAGCTGCCCAGACCTCACAGGTCTCTTCTTTCTGTGTCTAAAGTACTTTTCTCAAGTACATTTGTAGAAAAGATCTGTGGTTTGGAAAACTCTGTGCACTATATAATGTAATCTATGAAGAAGTCCTATGTTGGTCCCTTAAAAATCATCACAGCCAACAACAAATCTCCTTTACTCCTGCGTCAATACCTTTTTTAACTTCTATATTTACTGTATCTTCAAACATTCAGATGGGGAGGATGGTACCATGTCAGCCTGTGGCGTAGACATTCTAAAAATAAGGTAGCAGTGATACCTTTTAACGGCTAAGGCCTCGTCCCCACTGCTGGCGGCTGCGTGTGCGGCGCAAACAAGGTACAGCCCTCTATGGGGCAGGCCCCAGTCAGTGCGTGTGTGGGCGCATACAAAGCGCGACAGCGCGATCACCTTTTCTCAAAGACAAGAAATATGTCTTTTGGCGCGGCGGGCCGAGCAATTGTCACATCACGGCGACGGTTCAGCCAATGAGGGCAAACCAGCTGCATGACATCATGGCCACGCCCCCCTGTCGCGATTGATCTGAAGTTCTTCAGATAGCTTGGGTGAAGCACACAATACCGTTCTGCGGATCTGTGTGCGATGGGGAGCAATGCTCTGCAGTTCGGAACAAGGTCCTGTTTCTAGCCCGCCTATGGAGTTTCTTTCTTTTTGTTGCTGATCGGGAGTTGTTGCAGTTTTCTGTAGCATACTGTAGTTGTAGCCATTTCTTTGTCCTCTATCATTTTCTAGATTTTTTCTTATTGAGGACATCAATATTTCGTATTAAGTGGTTGTGCAACCTTTCTGAGGTCATGGCACATAGTTACATACCCGTGTGACCGCAATGTCTCTCCCCTAACAAAGTCACCGAAACAGAAGAACCCCACTGAGGGTATTCCACCTTCTCCAGAGAGTGAAAGAACCTATACAGTGGTTCACTTACTATGGCCATTCTTCCTCATGGAAACACTAAATGAGAAGGCGACTGTGGCCTACCAGTGTTGTTGGAGCTATTCTGGAGCCACGGTATACGCTGGGTAAAGTATGGCCAGATAGCTTAACTCGTTCCTTTTACAAGCACAAGTTCTTTTGTCTTTTCTTCACTTTATTGGAGAAAGCATAGACACACAAAGGCACTTGTAGATGATAGTGTAGTGAGAGAGCTTCTCTATAGTGAGGGTGCTTGATAGTAGGGAAAAGTAAAAAATGGTAATCCTTGCCAGGAGGTGAATAGCATGAGATGTACTTACACTTCCTTTCTAACCTAGCTGACTGAGTAAGGGAATCTGGGAAACAGGAATAGTCTCAGGATCAGACTAAGGCCGCGCTTATAGTTCCGTCGACGGCGACACAACGGGTGACGTCGCCACCGGCAAAAGTTATATTTCACCGGGCGGCGGCGGCGCAGGTTTCCGGCCATTTGATTGGTTCAAGGGCCGTCACATGAGGCGACAGCCCTTGAAAAATCAAATTTTGCCGGCTACCAGTTTTGGCTCCATCGCTCCGTCCCATTGTTGCCGTCGCGCTTACTATAAGCGCACGCGGCAGCAGCAATGCATTTTCGGGCGACGTCGCCAGCACTATAAACTCGGCCTAACTGTGAACGGAGACATGGGGGGGGTGGAATAACCCCCTCTCAGTTTAGGAGTATAGGAGGTTGCTAAGGCAACCAACACTGGGCTGTGTAAAGCACATAAATATCAATAATGTTGCCTTTTACACATGCAGCTAGCTGCTGGGACAGGGGAAATTACAGACGGCTGAACTAGGGAGACATCCAATGGCTGCAAAATGACACAGGAAATTAGACAATCCTGTTCCAGGACAGGAGCTAATAGCAATAAGCGAGAATACCTCTTGTTTGCTAAATGTTACAAATTACATGTTTTTGACCTGATGTTTCACCATTGTGATTAAATCTGTTGAGTTTTTCTGTTACAGTTAAACCTAAAGCCATTCCCTACTTTCTGACAGATGCAGCTCCTTTTCAGATCATGTACTGTATACCTAATGGTGATAGACCTGATTTGAGGATGGTTGACAAGTGTCTTACTGTGAAGATGGTTCCTGAAGCCAAAGAGCTAATGATCAAATGTTGGAATGGTGAAGCCGAGGACAGACCCAGCTTCCAAGGTAAGGCTGGAAGGAAATTGTGGATGTCAAGGGAACAAGGGGATGGAGCAGAACTTTAACCACGGCAAATGCAGATTTTCTCCAAAATCTTCCTTATGCCGTCCTTGCATTATGCAATGGGTTTTTGCTAACTGAACCTTGACCAAAAGGCATGTTGCCAAATGATTCTAGTGCAACCTATAAAACAATTATGGTGGTCTCTGGTTTACTGAGTTTTTTTTCTTTCTTCTCTTGCGTGGAGAAGGTGACATAGTATAGGGAAGGGACATATGGCCAATGGAGTCTCCCCATACACTTCAGGATGTCACACAAAATATAGTGACACTGAGAAATGACTTTTAGACCATTGAAGACACAGGGCCATATAAGTGCTACTAAGCCCTAAAGTATGTTCTGGTATGGTCATTTTGATCGTCTAGCCATAATGCCCCAATGTTGGTTTGGTATGATATGTTTTTTAAGGAAAAATTCCACTTAGAACTAGTGGAGTATCTAAACTGCAATGATATATTCAGCTTTAAATAAATAATCATTTCATAACCAGCATATGGAGTTTTATTGTTGATTTAAAAAGTGCCCATCACACCCGCTGACCCTGGTGCTGGGCAAAGCTATGGAAGATACCCCCCCCCCGATGTCAAGACTCATCACGGCCATATTAACAGAAGCCAGGTGCTCAATTGCAGCTGCCTGGAAGCATATCAAACCCCCCTCAAGGACTATCGTGATCAGAAGAATCAACGAGGTAATGTTAATGGAGAAGCTCACGGCCATGCTCCAGAAAAAGATACCCCAATTCCAGAATACCTGGGAGCCCTGGCTAGGGAGATAAAACTAGAAAAGAATAGACTGAGGCTGACCCAAAGCGGGAAAATACGCCGCACTCTTGAGCCAGGGAAATAGACATGGCCTCAACCCCCCCCCCCCCCTACCAGTCTCTCCACCCCCCCTCCCCTGTGAGTGCTCCCTTCTCCCCTCTTCCCCCCCCCCCCTCCCCCTCTTTCTTTTTCACCCCTTTCTCCTTCTGCGGAAAATGAGAAAAAGACATTGGTCACGATGTACAACTATCTTGGGCTCAAGACAGAAATGTATGTAAATTTTTGCTTGAAGAAATGACCAATAAAAGAAATTGTTACAAAAAAAAAGTGCCCATCACTCTGTTCCTCTAAATCCCCACCATAAATACAGCCCTGCTGGCCTGTTACTGTGAATTCAAACTAAAGTTGCAGTGCAAAAGTTTTGGCCATAAGGTAATTAAGGCATCCAAAACATTTATTTTAATAGAGGAGAAAACCACCATGTATCACAAACATATTTATGTCTTCATTACAGATTTGAAGGTGGAGACGGCACTCATGAACAATGAGTATGTTGGGGAGATAGACAGCGCTATATGCAAGGTTCTGGACCTTCTCAAAAACCCTTCTGCATCTGCTCAGGTATTCAGTGTAATGTACAAGATACCAACGTCAACATGTCTCACACAGGCTCCCAGAGCCCAATCCAACGTAAAACATCACACGGAATATACCAATAATGTGAGCCGTGACAAGCAACAGGGAACATTCAGGTCTTATTTTTTATTGTTCCTCTTTCAATTGCAATTCTCCCCCTCCCACCTCCCCCAAAAAATAATCTATCTGGAAAGTGACCTCAATGTGACACACTTTAAAACAGGCGACCTTTTTATTTTATTTTTTCCTAAACTTCGCAGTTGTGCTGTGAACTTTTGTGCTGAGTAAATCTCACCCAGAGGATCTTACCAGTGAGGCTGTGTTATCCTGGGCGTCTCTGAAGCCTGTATGTTAATATGTAACTTAGCTTGGCAGCTATATTAATTTCAATTTCGGGCTACATGTTTTAGATACAAAACACCGTTTCAAAATCGGTGAGCAGGGAAAGGACTATAGGTGAAAATAGACACCGTATTGTACATTATGGGGAATGAATCTTTAACTGTGAGTGATCAGGGTGTTTGTACCCCTGAGTGGTGAAGAAATGTTGGTGCTAGCAGTGTTGAAGACGCAATTACAAAATCATTTGAAATATAAATGTAAACAAATCCTATTTTTCAGCAGAACCTGTGGGTTATAAATATATTCAGTTTGATGTTATTTTCTCACATATTGCAGAATCTTCAGTCCAAATGCTAAAGTATTAAAAAAAAAAAATTAAAATAAAGTTTGTGTGTGTATATATATATATATATATGTGTGTGTGTGTGTGTGTGTGTGTGTGTGTGTGTATATATATATATATATATATATATATATATATATATATATATATATACACATACACATATATATACACATACACATATATACACATATATATACACATACACATATATATATATATACACATACATATATACACATACACATATATATACACATACACATATATATACACATACACATACACATATATATACACATACACATACACATATATATACACATACACATATATATACACATACACATATATATACACATACACATACACATATATATACACATACACATATATATACACATACACATATATATACACATACACACATATATATATATATATATATATATATATATACACAACTTTTTTTTAATTTTTTTTTTAATACTTTAGCATTTGGACTGAAGATTCCGCAATATGTGAGAAAATAACATCAAACTGAATATATTTATAACCCACAGGTTGTGCTGAAAAATAGGATTTGTTTACATTTATATTTCAAATGATTTTGTAATTGTGTGTATATATTGTATATATATATATATATATATATATATATATATATATATATATATATATATATATATATATATATATATATATATATATAAAAATGTCTGGTGAGCATAAGGCCAATGTCATATGCTATATATATGTATGTCTGGTGAATATGACCGTGTCTAAATCCTTCACTCAATGTCATATAATCCTATATATCATTTTGTTTCCTATGTTTAAAGCTGCCACAACACCCTCTGTGAGTATATTATTTGCATAGTGCATCAGCAGTATAGAAGCCGGACTCCTCTTCCATTCTATCATTAGCGATAGAGTGATCACGTGATCTTGCGTGCCGGAGGGGCCGTGGCACTCAAAAGGTTAAAGGTTCCGCGGACCAATAGGAAGATGTGATGTCATCCCTAGCGGCATCCTATTGGCCCATGTGACGCGGAACCTTTAAACCAGATATGAGATTGGTGTCTTGGGAAGCAGGGGGACCCCGGAGCTGAAATTAGGGTTCAGCCCTGAAGCCCCCTGATTTCCCCACTTAGGAAAAGCTTCTTTAACATCCTGTCTCTCTACACTGGTGTATGGCTAATGTCCTCTTTGTTTTCATTTTCTGCTGTTGATCCTACAGACATCGAGAGTGGTGGAACCATCTGAAGATACTGACACGTCCTCTCTGGTGCCCAGCTTCACAGGTCCGTAAATCGGATACAAAAATGTGATCCGTTTGATCAGTGTCTGACTTCTTCACTACTGTGTCTCCCTCTGCTTATTATTAGTCTGGATGGAAAGTCACAATGGAGATGTGTGAAGCAGTGACACACTGTGCCTGTTTCCCATGAAAATGTCATCTCTATTCTGTATTTATTTTTTAGACCTGTTTGGTAATAATGCAGAAGTCCACGAGCTCCAGGAAGCAGCAGGAGGAGGAGAGCTTGTGGTACGTTCAGGCAGCTGACTGTGGTAGGGCTGAGAAGGGTTAAAACTTTAGTGAGGCTGTGCTGATCCTGTCTCATTATTGTAATATCCAGACTAAGCTTTACTGCACTTTCAGGCAGCTATTAACCCTTGTGATGCCGGGGGGTGTTGCTGGCCCCTTCGGCAGCGAAAGGGTTACATTCGCCAATCTTCATCTAAATTACTATAACAGCCTCGTCCGAGGTGGGGTATTTTTATTTATTTATTTTTTATTTTTATCCCTGAAATCTCTTGATTCTTGTTTTACCTCCCAGCCTGTACAGACGAGCCCTGAGGAACCAGAAGACCATGAGACCCTGCAGGATTCCGATGACTCATCTTCAGGTTGCTAAAGTTGTTTCTGCTTCCTATAGTATTTCAGTTTATGACGCGCTGCGTGCGTATTATATTCCAAACATGCAGATTTGCTAAGCCAAATGAATAGGCCGTAATACACATTAAAGCAGCAATCCCACCTTCTTATTTTCTCAAAGTTTGACAGAATTTTGGGTGAGGCGGGACGTCCTCTGTAGCAAAACATCTTTAAATGACCATAAAGTAAATCTGCAACCGAACTGGTCAGTATCTCAGTAACCGAACTCTGTAAAAAAAAAAAAAAAAAAAAAAAAAACAGTATATGAAATGGGTGGGATTGCTGCTTTAAGGCTTAACACTGCTTAGTAAATATAGTCTAAAATCCCCCTTGTGCTCTCTCCTCTCTTTCTTTCTCTCTCTTCCTTCCTTCCTCTCTTTCTTTCTCTCTCTTCCTTCCTTCCTTCCTCTCTCTTTCTTTCTCTCTCTTCCTTCCTTCCTTCCTCTCTCTTTCTTTCTCTCTCTTCCTTCCTCTCTTTCTTTCTCTCTCTTCCTTCCTTCCTCTCTCTTTCTTTCTCTCTCTTGTCCCCAGCAATTGCCCCACTTTGCCTTGATACAAAAGCCTCCGTCTGCCTCTCTGTGGTTCTAGCTGTAACTGTCTGATATTGGTTATTCAACTGAAATCAGCTCCACTTATCTCTCTAGCCTCATTCACACACCCATACATAGTTATTTCATGAAGTTGCGGGGGGGGCGGGTTTGAAGGGGCTTTAAAGCTGCACTGTTGTAGACACTTATGCTCTGTTATATATTTTGGACAGATGTCTTGTCGAGGAGCCTCACATCGACTATCATGGAAACATTGAACCACAAAAATGTCTTGGGCAATCTCTCTGCTAAAGGCATCATAAGCACAGCGGACCAGGGAACCCTGGAGTCCAGCAGGAATCTGCAAGAGCTCACCAAGGCAGCTGAGAGCATCATCCGTCCAAAACATGCCCAGCTTAAATCATTCTTTAAGGGGCTGAATTTGTAACTTCCTGGCCTGCGTACTATACCGAGCGCCAGAAACATCAACAGACACATGTTGCTTGGCCCCCTATTAATGGAGTTTAACGTGGCGCCATTTTCTTTTTACAAGCAGGTGACCTTTTATTAGCAAGACAAACATTCCAAAAGGATGGATACCCAACAAGTTAAAGATAAGAAATGATGCTTAATGGTGAGATGAGCCTTTTAACTTGTTGGGTGCCCACAATTTTAAGATTTTTTTTTTCAGTATTCTAAGGACTCGCTACACTTTAGGTGTTATAACCCGAGTCCAATTTATTTCCCCATTTCTATTTTTGGTAAGACAGGAACTGACTTGATTTGTACTTTGTTTCCAGAAGGGCTAGTTACATACTTCCCTAGCAGTGAAAGTGTTAAATTTCTCCCTGGTTCATTTACATGCTGACCGTGGTCAAATCACATGTATATCTCAATCTTGGCTTGTATTGATCACAATGTCAGGGTAATAATTGATCGGTCAATCAGTGACTTGATCAAGTTTTTATACATTTGGGCTTTTGCGTTATTGAACACACCGTGTCCTGATTCATAATTTCATGAGTTCCATAATAGTAATAATATTGTGAGGCCTTGGAAAAGAATTTAATATGTAAACATGTGGATTCAGTGCTTTTCTGCATCACTTGCACTGTACATTTGGTCAAATCCAGTCACCTCTTTGTGCCTTCCCAGGATCTGAATATAAGACGTGTATCTTCCTGGTAAAATATCTTCACAATAAAAATCATGTAATACATCCAAAGATCTGTGTCGTTGTTCAAAAATATTGCATTCTCCTCCCATCGATCACAGTACCACTGGGTAAGAAAGTAAGTTGAAACCTGTCTCTCGGGCCCCTGGCAATATGATGAGAAGCTGTTAACACAGCGTTCACATATAACAAAATTACTACATTAACTCTGCGTCAACAGCTTTTCACTAATTAGGATAGTGGTGTCGGTTTTGCATATTTTATATTTGAGATCTCAATCGGATGCTTCGTTTAGGAGATTTGAGCTGTCGAAATGTGAATTGCCTGGCAGGTCAGAATGGGTGTCTTCTCAGAGCCCAGTGCAGTCTAGAGAATAAGAAAATAATGAATGTAAACACTAAAGTAGCAGAAGAGGAGGCAAGATACTAACATTAGATGACTTTAACTCGTATAGGCTTCTGGGGCAGATTGCTGCTTTAAGCCCTTATACAATATGCTGTGAATATAGTATAGCCCTTATATGTTATGCCGCTACCCTGCCCTGGAGAAGATTTTAGTCTCATTCATTAGAATTAAAGCGGCAAAATGTGAAATCTTGGGCCGTGATTATACCAGAAATCGCCGGCGGCGTCGCATGGCGCGGCTAGGAAACAAATGGCTGAAATCCGATGAATGTTAACATACCAGCACGCCGCCTGGAGCTGCAGGGCGGCAATCTCCTGAAGAAAGGGGGGTACTATAAAAAGTTGAAAACCGGCGCTTTCCAATTTAAGACAATTCTGGTCAGCCCCACAATGCTATGTGTAGTGGCAAGGGTCATATTTACCACGCAGAGCGAACCAGTAAGGCATCTTCCAGCCACAGCACATTCACGTGAGTTAAGGTGGCTTATGGCTTCTCACTGCTTAGTAAGCATAGATCTGTGGGGACTATTCATTAAACTATGATAGTGCCGATCAGGGGAGTTTCTGTGTGATAGTGGCCTGTGTAACGGACTTCTCCCTGTTTAAATAAAGCAGCCTCAGAGCTCTGAAAATCCTGCAGAGAGTTGATTGCAGCCACTCACATTTTGTTCACTTTTATTGTATTTGGCATTTATTTTGAACTCTTCAGTGCTCCCCAATATTTTTATTTTTCAATGATTTTCTTGAACTTTGAGGTAGTTCTAATTAGGTTTTTGAGCTGCGAATTAATCACTTTCTTACACATCACTAGCGCCGGGTTATTTTTTCACTTTCCCTTGTTCCTGTTTTTTTAGAAGGTCCAGAACCTCGCGTATAGCGCTGTCTCTCTCCCCAACATACTCATTGCTCATGAGCACCGTTTCCACCTTCAAATCTGTAATGAAGATATGCAGACATACTGTAAATATGGTAGTAATACAGTATGTGGTAGTTTTCTCTTCTATTAAATGTTTTGGGGGGTTTCATTTCCTTTGGCCAAACCAGCAGTGAGGTATTATGGACCATATTTACTATAGGGTGCTAAGCCACATTGAAATTAATGTCATAACATGCTTTAAGGTTTGGCAACACTTGTATGGCCTATGCCGTTAATTCTGTGTCTCTGAAAGAAATGTCCACCTGTATGTCCCGTATCGTTCACTTTTCCTTTGTTACTGTGTGGGAGAGGTACAATGTTTAGGTTCCTTCTGTCACACTGCGGTGCAAGGGATAAACTCAATGGACTAAAAATTCCTGATGCGGTCACTGTTTTATGAGAAGCACAGGTCTCCTCTGTGATATCCTGAAGTGTGAGGGACAGACTCCATTGTCCAGATCTACGGCGTCAAACTTTCAAGATAAAGCGATAGACTCAAATATTAGAGGCATCTGACCCACAATCAATATATCCCCATGCAGTTGATGGGACTCATTTTATGTACCGTATGTCCTTTCCCTATACTTTGTCACCCTCTTCATGCAAGAAAAATGAACTCAGTAAGCCAGAGAGACCCATGATTATCTTATAGGTTGCACAAGTATAATTTGGTAACATGCCTGTTGATTAACTTTAGCTCAAGGAATGCAGTTAGAAAAAACCATTTGCATAATGCAAGGACGGGATAATGAAGCTTTTTGAGAACATCTGCATTTGCCGTAGTTAAAGTTCTGCTCCATCCCCTTGTTCCCTGAATCCCTTGACATACAGAATGTCCTTCCAGCCTTACCTTGGAAGCTGGGTCTGTCATCAGCTTCACCATTCCAACATTTGATCATTAGCTCTTTGGCTTCAGGAACCATCTTCACAGTAAGACACTTGTCAACCATCCTCAAATCAGGTCTATCACCATTAGGTATACAGTACATGATCTGAAAAGGAGCTGCATCTGTCAGAAAGTAGGGAATGGCTTTTAGGTTCAGTACTGTAACAGAAAACAGCAGCAAATGGGTTGACTTTGTTACTATCTTAGAGGAAAGACATTCACTAGACCAGGAGTGGCCAACCTTTTTCTCAGGTGGACAAAAAATACGCAAAAAAAAGTAGAAGTGAAGCGGCGAGGACAACTACTGTTCCAACATGGGCCCCCCATGTCGGCGGCCATGTGAAGCCGCCCTCTCTCAACCCACCCCTCTCTTCCCCTTCCCCCTTTATTTCTCTCACCCTCCCCCCATGTATTTCTCTCCCCCCATTCATTGTTCCCCTCTCCTCCCCTCTGTCGCTCACTCCCAACTCCTCTCTCTCTATCTCCCCTCACTCACACTCCTCTCTCTCAACCCAAGTTCTTAATTCCCATCATCTTATTCACAAATCCTCTCCCCCTTACTCACAATTCCACCTTCTTACTCATAATTCCTCTCTTCCACACAATGAAATCCCCGCAGGTCCTGGTATGGAGGGGAGCTGCAGCGTCAGAGGTTGGGCTCGAGATCTGGCGCGAGCGGAGGCTGGTCTTCCCGCGGATCACGCGGGCCACCAATGGCCACCCCTACACTAGACCATAAATCCCCATTAGAGGGATGATTTTTTTCTCCAAAGTTCACATATGATACAAAAACACCAAATGTTTGGTATTTTCCAATTCTCTAGAAATTACCAGAATTTGAAAATAAACGCACCTAATATTTTCATTTTTTTTTTTTTTTCATTGTAAAAATTCAACACTTGGTGATTATTCCGTTTTGAACATTTGAAAAATAAATAAATGTTAAACACACACACTTTTTACCCTGAGAGTTTCTTCAAAATATTCTTGCATTTGATTAAACAAACCGTAAGCAAAGGTCACACCCATGTCCAGTCCCCATTGCAGTCACATTGGTGATAGAAGAGAATCCTCACATAGGGCCTCATTAACTAGCCACCCTTCACACCCTATGGTGTTGTTTAGCTTAGCACACATAGTAACTATGGCCCAGTACCGCCTAGTAAATAGCTGCTGATTGGGGGGGGGGGGGGTGACGGGGAAAGAGTCAGGACAAACACAGCCCCCTCCCTCCGCACCTCTGTGCATCACATTCCAGGCTGCACTGTTTTAAAGTAAAAACCCTTTTTTGGCTTCATTCATTGTACCGCCGGAAGAAGAGATCAGTGTATCTCGAAAGCCGCACAAATAAAAGCATTTCGTTAGCCACAGAACGGTATCGTCTATTCGTTTTTGATTATTAAGCTCAGCAAACACGGTACAGTACAGATATATATATAAGAGAGATAGGTACAGTATATAATGTATATAGAGGTACAGTATACAGTATAGAGGTACCGTATATAGATGTATATAGAGGTACAGTGTATATATAGATGTATATAGCGGTACAGTATATAGATGTATATAGAAGTACAGTATATAGAGGTACAGTATACAGATGTATATAGAGGTGTAGTATATGGAGGTACAGTATATAGATGTATATAGAGGTACAGTATATAAATGTATATTGAGGTATAGTATATAGATGTATATAGAGGTACAGTATATAGATTTATATAGAGGTACAGTATATAGATGTATATAGAGGTACAGTATATAAAGGTACAGTATACAGATGTATATAGAGGTACCGTATATAGATGTATATAGAGGTACAGTATATAGATGTATATAGAGGTGTAGTATATAGAGGTACAGTATATATATAGAGATGTATATAGCGGTACAGTATATAGATGTATATAGAAGTACAGTATATAGATGTATATAGAGGTACAGTATACAGAGGTACAGTATACAGATGTATATAGAGGTGTAGTATATGGAGGTACAGTATATAGATGTATATAGAGGTACAGTATATAAATGTATATTGAGGTATAGTATATAGATGTATATAGAGGTACAGTATATAGATTTATATAGAGGTACAGTATATAGATGTATATAGAGGTACAGTATCTAAAGGTACAGTATACAGATGTATATAGAGATGTAGTAAATAGAGGTACAGTATATAGAGGTATAGTATATAGTGGTACAGTATATAGATGTATATAGAGGTGCAGTATATAGAGGTACAGTATATAGATGTATATAGAGGTACAGTATATAGATGTATATAGAGGTGTAGTATATAGAGGTACAGTATATAGATGTATATTGAGGTATAGTACATAGAGGTATAGTATACAGATGTATATAGAGGTGTAGTATATACAGGTACAGTATATATATATATATATATATATATATATATATATATATATATATATATATATATATATATATATATATATATATATACACAGTATAAAGATGTATATAGAAGTACAGTATATAGATGTATATTGAGGTATAGAATATAGAGGTACAGTATACAGATGTGTAAAGAGGTGTAGTATATAGATGTATATAGAGGTATAGTATATAGAGGTATAGTATATATAGAGATATAGTATAATACAGAAATGGACAGCGCGGCTCCCGTAGCACAGACCTGGTACTGCCGAGGTCAGCGTGACGTCACGGTCACATGGCCCGGGTGACAGGAAGAAGAACCGTTACATTCCGCCCGGGGGGAGAGGAAGATGCTGCAGTTCCAGGCCGGGGACCTGCACAGCCTGAGCCTGGTGGGGAGCGGCGGCTTCGGGCTGGTGTACCGAGGATGGAGCGAGACTCTGGGGATGGAGGTCGCCCTGAAGATGATTCAAGGAGCCAGAGAGTGTGTGAGAGGGGCCCCGGGGGGGGGGGGGGAATAGTGTGAGAGGGGCCCCGGGGGGGGGGGGGGGAATAGTGTGAGAGGGGCCCCGGGGGGGGGGGAATAGTGTGAGAGGGGCCCCGGGGGGGGGGGGAATAGTGTGAGGGGGGGGGGGGGAATAGTGTGAGGGGGGGGGGGGGAATAGTGTGAGGGGGGGGGGGGGAATAGTGTGAGGGGGGGGGGGGGGGGAATAGTGTGAGGGGGGGGGGGGGGGAAATAGTGTGAGGGGGGGGGGGGGGGGAATAGTGTGAGGGGGGGGGGGGGGGGAATAGTGTGAGGGGGGGGGGGGGGGGAATAGTGTGAGGGGGGGGGGGGGGGAATAGTGTGAGGGGGGGGGGGGGGGGAATAGTGTGAGGGGGGGGGGGGGGGGGAATAGTGTGAGGGGGGGGGGGGGGGAATAGTGTGAGGGGGGGGGGAATAGTGTGAGAGGGGCCCCGGGGGGGAAATAGTGTGAGAGGGGCCCTGCGGGGGGGAAATAGTGAGAGGGGCCCTGGGGGGGGGGGGGGGAAATAGTGTGAGAGGGGCCCTGGGGGTGGGGGAAATAGTGTGAGAGGAGCCCTGGGGGTGGGGGAAATAGTGTGAGAGGAGCCCTGGGGGTGGGGGAAATAGTGTGAGAGGGGCCCTGGGGGTGGGGGAAATAGTGTGAGAGGGGCCCTGGGGGTGGGGGAAATAGTGTGAGAGGGGCCCTGGGGGTGGGGGAAATAGTGTGAGAGGGGCCCTGGGGGTGGGGGAAATAGTGTGAGAGGGGCCCTGGGGGTGGGGGAAATAGTGTGAGAGGGGCCCTGGGGGTGGGGGAAATAGTGTGAGAGGGGCCCTGGGGGGGGGGGGGGGAATAGTGTGAGAGGGGCCCTGGGGGGGGGGGAATAGTGTGAGAGGGGCCCTGGGGGGGGGGGAATAGTGTGAGAGGGGCCCTGGGGGGGGGAATAGTGTGAGAGGGGCCTCGGGGGGGGGGGGGGGGGGGGACAGTGTGAGAGAGGGGCCTCGGGGGGGGGGAGAATAGTGTGAGAGGGGCACAATAGTGTGAGGTGGAGGGGGGGAGGGGGTTGGGTGTAATATGGTGAGGGTGATGGGGTGTGAGGGGCTGGGGGTGTAATAGTAATGGGGCATGTTACAGGACCCCCTGCCTTGTGATCTGGGTGTATTGCCTCCCCTTTCCCTAGAGCGCTCAGCCCTATTCAGACATTCCTTGCCACCGTAGTCTGGCTGTGCTGCTGCTTTGATTACTTGTGCTGGGCTGGCTGCCTGACATCCCCTCTCGTGTTTGTATAATTGAATTTATATCGTGCCAACAATGTACGCAGTGCTTTCCAATGGTACAATACAAGGTAAATGGGGATAAGGGCAATAAGTAAATAACTACATAAGGGAGACCCTGCCCCAGATATGGTGGTGCTAGCAGTAGTGAGTGCAGGGGTCTGCTGCTCCTGAAACCTGAGTCACATGGGAGATGTATCAAGGCAAAATTGAGGCAAATTACATTGTTTTGACTCAGTGTCAATGTAAGGGGTATATTCATCAAAAAATGAGCACCATATGTATCAAAGCAAACATCCCAATGAAATCAAAAGGATTTTTTTTATTTGATAGGTATGGTACAATTGTTTTGCCCCAGAATTGTTCCACTTTTGCCTTGATACACATGCCCCTAAATTGTGCGCCAGTTTGCAGGAGGAGTTACAGGACGCACAGATTATGAGATGTTTCAAACTCTGCGAACGTGGGTCACTGTTTTTATCTTGTATCGGTGTTAAAAAAAAAAAATTTTTAAATCCACCAGGTCTGAGGCGGAAACTTTTTTTTGTCTAACGGTTTGTGTCAAAAGTAAAAAAATATATACATAAATCTGACACACGCGAGCAGAAAATGGAACAATCCGTCAAAACAAACTTCTGTGTTCACTTTCCGTCACTTCTCTCCCAAAGAGAGGGAAGATCAAGCCCTGCACCAAGAGTGAAATGTAACAATCTTATACTATATTAGTGAAAGCACTGTATGCCTGCCTGCCTGGATGTCCGGTGTCCCTAGGGGAAATCTCATTGGTCCCTTGGCCCGCCCCCGCACACCTCTCATTGGCCTGAGGCGGAGTGACGGGCCAAAAAAACACACACTCACTCCACCCTCCTCAACGCACACACACACACACACACACACCTCAACTCGCTCACACACACTCACTCCACCCTCCTCAACGCACACACACACACACACTCCTCAACGCACACACACCTCAACGCACACACACACACACACCCTCCTCAACACACACACACTCCACCCTCCTCAGCACACACACACTCCACCCTCCTCAACACACAAACACTCCACCCTCCTTAACGGCTGCCCGGCCTTGACCCCCCCTCCCCCCCCCCCCCCGCGGCTGGCCCGCAACAACGGAACCCCCCCCCTATCACCACTCCGCGGGACCTCAACATCACCCTCTCTCCCGGTGCTCACCCTCTCCCCCGGTGCTCACCCTCTCTCCCGGTGCTCCCTCTCCCCCGGTGCTCACCCTCTCTCCCGGTGCTCCCTCTCCCCCCCCAGAGCACGCTCGCACCTTCAGGCCTAGAGGCCGTGCCCCCAGCTCACCATCCCCGCGCGCGCTGCTCCGGCTCTCTCTGCACGGGCCACGGCCCACACCACCTCCTGACCTGAGCGTCTCAGCTCCGCCTCGCCGGGGGGAACGGAGACCGCCGAGGAACCCGAGTAGGAGCGCGGCCCGGTGCGAGGTAAGTTACCGCAGGGGAAGGGATCTTTCACCCCGGCCCGGCGCTTCACCCCCCCCCCCCCCGGCGCTTCACCCCCCCCGGCGCTTCACCCGGCCCAGCCCACACGTATACACACAGCAGACACACGTATACACACAGCAGACACACGTATACTCACAGCAGACACACGTATACACATGTATACTCACACACGTATATACACACACACACGTATACGTATACACACACACAAGTAGGCATACGTATACACACACACACACGTAGGCATGTATACATACACACACACACGTGTGTGTACACACACACGTATACACACACACACACACTATCCCCAGCACCACCACATCAGCACACCGGTATCCCATGCCCCCCCAGCACACTGGCATTCTCGGCTCCCCACCATTCCCAGCCCCCATCAACACCATCAGCACCCACACATTGCCACCTTCGCACCTCCCCCATCGGCACACCCACATCCGCACCCCCACATCAGCACCAAACCCTCCCAAATCAGCACACCGATACAATCACCATCAGTACAGCCACAACAGCACTACCACCGCACACCGCCATGGGCCGCGTGGACCACTCCCCACCCAAATGCCACCCCCACACCACAAACATCCCGGGCAACGCCGGGGCTCTCAGCTAGTTTATTATAAAGGAATATGGCAGTATTTCTGTGATATGGGGATGGGAGCTGATACATGAGTGTCATGTAGGATTAGTTTTAAAAGGCTATAGATTAGTTTAGTTTGCAGATGACATCAGGGTCTTCTACCCTCTTTAATTCTTAATACATCAGGACACCTTTGCCCTTGAAGTCCCTTGCCAATAAGCCACCCAAAGTTTGCAGGATCATTACAATTCCTCTAATGATATTGATCTCCTGATGATAGTGTCATGGGCAACTTGGCAAATTCAGCAGTATGATGGTGATATGATCAATACCTTCTCTGGAAGAAATGAAGTCCATTCTGAATTTGAGTAACAGTCTGTCAGAGACTTTAGTATTGCTCCAGCTGCAAGCAAGAGTGACATTTTAATTCAGTCAGATATTTCTGTCTAAATAAAACAAATGCACTGAGGTCTGAGCCCTAAGCAGTCTTATTATATACCCTTATCAAGTAGGCGTGAATGCATAATTTCACGGTGTCAGTATGTATTACAACATTGGGCGTCTTACTTCTTATCTTAGCATCTACATTCAGCTCAACCGCGTTATAACGCAAATCCGCTTATAACGCGATGCAAGTGTGGCTGCCAATTTTCATATTTATGAATTCCTTACAACACGATTATTGGTATCTTAAATACTTTGTTGTACAATGCATACAATTGTACATTATTTGTAACACAATGTGATTCTTTGGACCCCAAGCACAGCGTTATAAGGGGGTTGAGCTGTAGTTACTTGTTATACATATTGGCATATTCTAGTAGTCTAAGCAGAAAAGAAAGATATGATACTTGGAATACTCATCTCTCTCCTGACCTGTCAGGTCTGCCAACAATATGACTGGTTCATCGACGATAAGTAATCTTGGCAAACCCCTGACCACACTGTATGGGAGTATGATGAGTAGTGACAACCATCAGGCAAACTGCAAATATGTAGGCTTGTGGCTCCCCTATTGATAGTGCCCAGGTAAAACCTCAATGTGTTGCTTTGCTGACCGTTTAACAGGTAACCGCTTTTCTCTCGTCTTCCTTTCTGATTTTTCAGGCGCAACCTGAAGGATTTCATGAAGGAAAGAGACATGATGCACACAGCAAACTACACCTACGTCCTGCGTCTCCTTGGTGTGTATGAGAAGCCGGAAGGAAACCTTATTGAGTATGGCCTGGTTATGGAGTACATGCCTCTTGGTTCTCTCTGCACCCTTTTTGAGAATGTCCCAGATGTCCCGTGGGCTTTGAGGTTTCAGATCCTCCACCAGGTCGTTCTGGGAATGAATTTTCTCCACAGCCTCAGCCATCCTATAATTCATCGAGACTTAAAACCTGGTAACGTTCTCTTCAACAAGTACTTGGATGTTCAGGTGAGTGACGCTGTCAGTGTAAAACGCCTATACTCTGTTTTCAAAACTCATGGAAAGATGAGCTGTGCTGTGTGTCTCTGCTGCTGCCTTAAATGTGAATATTGTGGCTAGGGGCTGCTAATTCAGACTGGTTTCTCTTTATTCCAGCTGACGGATTTCGGGTTGGCTAAATTTGCAGGTGCATCTTCAACTATGCCTACTGATCAATCCATAGTTGGTACTTTGGCCTATATGCCTCCAGAGGCCTTGAACGACCTCAACTACAAGCCGACAAAACTGTTTGACGTGTACAGGTGAGGAGGGGAGAAATTACAAACCGTGGAGGAGGGGAGGGGAGGTGCCGGGGGAGATTCTTGTGATCTCGCAGGGAATTTTAGTTATGCCAGGAACTAGGGGTGGGGGGACAGGAAAGGAATGCAGGCAGCCAAATAAGGTGTCATCCCGTCTCCCAAATATAATGGAACGGGAACCACGCATTATCTGACTTAGTAGTCTGATTACATTGTACCTCTTGTGTGATAGGAAGACACACAGGATTCCTACATGGAAGAAAGGTGCAGTTAAAACTGAACCTTAGAGGGTTTCATGAAACTGCGACTGTGGCACAAACGCACTGAAATTCCCACTGACTTCAAAGTTATTGAATAACCCCCATGGAGTCTTCCAGGGATCTTACACCAGTGTTTCTCAACCTTCGGGTGCTCGCAGCACATTTGGAAAATCATTTTTGCTTGGCGACTCACTACAACTAAAATTGATTGGTTTGTATACAGAATCAGAATTATATATCACACAGCATTATATATCCTCGCAGCACTTACTTGGAGTAATTCTGTGAGTATGAGGTGAGCAGTCCCTTGTAATCCCTAGAGACGCTGTCGGAGCTCCTCTCGGGGGAAGATGAGGGAGGCGGCAGAGTAGTCCTGCAGCAGATAGGGACTGGGACTTCTACTCACCCGAGTTGTTGAAGCGCTCGTGGCCGAAAGGCTTCTGGTCCCGCGTCGTGATGCGTGTCTGGACCAACTTCTGGTGCAGCGTCGCTGAGCGCAAACAAGCAGTAGGGGGGTGTTGGAGGCAGAGAGAACTCAGTCTTAAATATAAAAATCTTCACGGCACACTACAACTGGCTTTGCAGTGTACCAGTGTACCGCGGCACACACAGGTTGAGAAAAACTGCCTCACATGATACCCTGTTATTAGTGGGGATACTGGGAGGAACGGAGTGCCTACACTTTCTCCTTCTCGCATACACAGTATGCACTGCTTTTATATTTACACACGTATGGTTCCACTGTTAAAGAAAAAGTCATTGCTTTTAGAAAGCCTCTCTCTACCTTCCTATTTGTACAGTGTGAAAGTCACTGAAATCTTTCTAAACTACAGTCCAATGTTTCTCATATATATCTACATCTTTAATCCGGCACAGTACCACTGCTTTTGTTAAGCCACTTTAACCGCTTCCTGTTATATACAAGTTATGTTCAATTAACCCTGATAACACATGATCACATCTCCAGCACCCTAAATCCTGTTGTGAATGGTTACACCGGAAGAGATTTTTAGGGCAAACTATATGACTGAGGGCTAGTCCAGTATGCATTACCCTTTAATAAATCACACAATTGAAACACCTACACAGAACCCTGTATGTACTAACATAATGCTGTCTGTAAGTGGAGCTCTTTGTACAAATGTAGCACATGACGGTGTTCTCCAAGATAGCACAATATATCCTGACATAATGCAGAATGTTTCAGGGTTTCCATAGGGTCATATGGCAGTGTTGGTGAACAATATGAAGCAAGGCTAGATATGTATACATCTCTCATTGGATGTATCTGCTGTGCGTGTCTCACGTTACTGATTCTCTATTGATTTTATTGTATTGCAGCTTTGGCATCTTAACCTGGTCAGTTCTGTCAGGTCAGAAACCCTACCCAGGTATGTCCCAACATCTCTATCACTTTCCAATGGTTTCATTTGTACTTTCTAACTTGTCGGTTGCGGTACCTTTTTTTTTATTATTTTTTTTTTTTTTTTTATGGACCAACATAAGACTTCTCCAGAAATGCCGTGTACAGAGCTGCCCAAACCTTGCAAGTCTCTTCCTCGCCTGTCAAGAGCATTTTGTAGAAAAGATCTGAGGTTTGGAAAACTCTGTACGCTCTGATGTATTCTATGAAGAAGTCCTATGTTGATCCCGTAATTGCACTCCACCTGTTGAAGGGGAATGTTTCCCCCGAAACATTGTGCTCTTTCTGCAAATCAATAAATATTTTTTTCATGTCTTTTGGACTTGGGTAAAATTTTGTTCCTGTGTACAGAGGGATTTTTGTTTATACCCTAAGATGCATCTAAACCTACAGTACAACAAATCTCTTCTCCAGGATCAATACGTTACAAAAGAAGCTGACATAGCATTACATATTTAGGACTGAATATACAAATGTACATTAGGGTAATACAAAATGTAACATAGCAATGCCAACAAGTAAATGCAAAACTAGAAATATACTCCTTGATATTTCCATGTCTTCAAATTCTCCATGGCAGCCATAACTAATGGGATATAACTCCTCCTCTTAGCTGGCGTACGACAACAAAGATCTGACACAGGTATAAAGAAGGTGTGTCCTCGTCCCTTGTCAGTTATTTAGCTAAGCTCAGGAAATGTTTTCCAAATAGGAAAATACAGGAAATATTTTCCAAATAGTCATAATGCTGATAATAGGAATTTTAATACAGGAGGGAAGTGGGCTGCCATCGAGGATCTGGAGAAATGTAAATACCGGTAACTATATTTCTAGTTTTCTTCTACATCCCCCATGGCAGCCATAACTAATGGGATGTACCAAAGCAATTAGTTCGTTAGGGTGGTCCATCCATTCTAGTTAAAGGCGTTACTGCTTGTAAAACTTCTGGTTGAGGCCTGGAGATCTAAAGTTTCTCACTGGGGTCCTTTTTAAAACTTTTTTTTTTTTCTCCGTTGGCTTTGGGTCTTCCCCCCCACCCTCTACCCCAGGAGGATACGAAGACTGTTAAGGTTCATCCCTGTTTGTATTGAAAGGCCTTCCGAGTCTGTACACTCCTGGCCTCTTTATAATTGCATCTTGGGTTTTTTGGACATGATGACTGACATTTTCTCTGCTGTGGCAAGAGCTGTCCGTTGGAGGCAAAAATCCTGGTCCGGATATCATCCAAGGCTTCTCCGAAGAGGTACAGATGAAGCGGCCATTATTCGAATATTTCTCGATCTGAATTTCGAGAATGTTCGGAGACTTTTTCTCAAAATTTGCTCCGGCAGACTAATGGCCCATCGGATTAACACAGCAGGAGTCCCTGCTGTGTGAATCCTACCAGGGACTGCCTGTCTGTAAGAGACACGCAGTAAGAGAGAGGCTTAATCGGTCACTCTAAGGGCTGTTCTATAGAGGACACGCTTGCTACACCGTACGCGCGCTGCGTTATAGAAGGCTTAGGTTAATCAGCCTCTCTATAATAGGACCGTACGCACTGCAGTGAGCGTAGAGCGGCCCGACAGTGGGGAAGACGGAGAGATAAAGATTTTGCGCCGCCGCCGTTGCTGAAATGTGTGTCTGCACAATGTTAATAAATTATTTTATTTTTACCAAAGTATGTGGGGTTTTTTTTTGTTTTTTTTTTTGTTTTTGTTTTTTTTAAATAATAAATTACACATACATATACACAAACACACAGTACCTGCTCACAGCTCAGCATACACACAAAAAGCGTGCGGCACGCGCATTCGCACAGGCACGCGCCCACGGCCGCACACTCTATAGAACAGCGCTAACTGTTAAAATTCTAACACCACAGTATTGTAGCGGGGGGTCTACGGAGCTGAGCCACATTGATTTCAGGTCCAGGGACCCCCTGATTCCCGAGATACAGGCCCTGTTATGGGGTGCCAGTATCTCCTTTGCATGGAAATGTCTTGCGGAACGTGATTGGGACATTTCCATGCATAGGAGATACAGGCCCCGTTATGGGGTGCCGGTATCTCGTGAACCAGGGGGTCCCCAGACCTGAAATAAACGCGGTTCTGCTCCGGGGACCCCCTGCTCATCTACACTTGTCATAAATGTAAATTAAAATATGTAGTAAGCGCCACACAACCCACCCCCTGTGCCTCCACATAAAACCAATATTTTTATAGACACAGGATTAATACCACAGGCTGGCGGAGGTCCCCGGGTGGGTTCCCACGTGTGTCGGGGGGCCCTTGAGTGGTCCCCGCTAGGCTCCGCGGGCCTCCTGGGGGTCCCTGATTGTGTGCCTAACATAATGGCTGCTTCAGTCAGTATAACTCAGCAGCTATAATGTATCCATATTTCTATGGTAACATTATTTAAGTAATAATCCACAAAGAACAGGGCATTACTGGCCAATAATGCCCTGGCTGGAAGACTTGAAGACCCGAGGCGAAGCCGATGGACTTTAACCCATCCAGGGCATTATTGGCCAGTAATGCCCAGTTCTGAGTGGATTATTACTATTATAGGCTAAATGTAGGCTTTTTTTTTCTTTCTCTTCAAAAACAGATACTTTTTTAGTCATTGATTTTTATCAGCATGATTGTCTACATTATTTTGCTTTTACTGTAAGTGTTTATTAAAAGGAAATTATACATACACACAGCTCCCCTCTATATGCACACATACTCTGCAGCCCCTTGTAAACCCACAAAACGTCACATACACTTGCCAAAACACACACTTGCCACACACACTTGCCAAAACACACTCTGCAGCCCTCCTACACCCGCTGAAGAGACACACTGCAGCCCCCCTCTAAACCCACAAAACAAACTGCAGACACACCAACAAAACAGACTGCTGCCCCCTCTACATACACAAAACACACACCAGCAACCACCCTCCCCCCACTGCAGCCCCCTGTAAACCACAAACAGCAGGCACACACACACACACACCAACAAAACAGACTCTGCTGCCCCCCCTCTACACCCACACAACACTCAGCAGGTGGACACAGACCTTTCCCCTCACTCTCCTGTGCAGAGCTCTCTGCAGGCAGGATGAGGGAGGAGTCAGTGCCTTACTTGCTGCCTCCTGTCCAATCAGCTCCCCTGACTGAGTTCCTCTCACCGTGTGGAGGAGAACTGAAAGCTGACTGGCTGAAAAACTTTGCCAAAAATTCCGGACCATTACTGAATGGTTAAAATTCCGGGCATTATCCAATCAGTGGGCAGGGATTTTAATAATGCCCGGAATTTACCAGCTTTAGCCAATAATTATTGTTACAGCTCAAGCGGCTGAGAATATTGGCATCAAATGATCCCAAACAGGAAAGTGTTGTAAAGATCTTGCACTGCTTGGGAGGTGGGGTAAAACCTGCTATAGAAATATTATATATTGAATAATAAAAAAATGAAGTATGTAACACTACAGAACTGATTTATTTTAAAGAAAAATCCACAAGATTTCACATGTTTTGCTACTTTTAATTATGTAGGTTGGTTATATGGTATAGGGATGTGTCTGTATTTTCTTGTCATTTTGTGTGTGTGTGTGTGTGTGTGTGTTGAAAAACACTGCTATAGACTAAAAATATAGAAACAATGTCCAATTGTATTGTTTCAAACTTTTATTGATGCATTGTACAATAAAGTATTTAAGACACCAATAATAGTGTTGTTCAGTGTTCATAGTGTATGATAAACAACATTTTGGTCCACACACACTGTAGGTACGGTACTGTACTCACAACTGCTTTTATACGTGTAACATTCTAGTTACATTCGTGTTTTAACAATAACTATGGGGCTATCATTCTGAAGGAAAGGGAAAACAGTGTAATGCTCTCCGTGTTCATTCAACTACTACGGAAAGCAAACATTAACAAACGAACTTGAGAGTAAACTTTAAAGTGCTCCATTTAAAAAAAAAAAAACTGTCAACTATGGGTTGACTGTTTTCAGTGCATCTCTTTGCTTCTTTTTAACGATTTCAACCAAGCGTTTTTAACTGTAGAACTGAAATGGAATCTACCTTTTTCTGTTTCAAGAAATGAAAGTCCTGTTTGCAAACCTGCGATTGCCTCTGTGATCTTAGGTGGTGGCTCTGGTTCCTCGTCCTCATTGTCTTCGGTTGCGTCCAAATCATGATTTTCGCTAGTAACATTTTCAATTATTTCTGAGTCAGTCATATGCTCATAGCAGTGGTGGGATTCAAAAAATTTAGCAACAGGTTCTCTCTCACCAGGGGGGGAGGGGGAAGGGAGACGGGGGGTGGTTGTAGAGAGAGAGAGAGCTGTGGGGGGAGTGAGAGACAGACAGGGGAGATGTTTTGTGTTTATGTTTTATATTTTATGGGTTTTTTTTAAATGTTTTATTCAGTTTAACAGGACTGCATGTGGGGTTTGGGGGGGGAAGAGAGAGACCAGAGCCCCCCTCGCATCTCTCCCAGCCCCCCTCGCATCTTTCCCAGCCCCCCTCGCATCTTTCCCAGCCCCCCTCGCATCTCTCCCAGCCCCCCTCGCATCTCTCCCAGCCCCCCTCGCATCTCTCCCAGCCCCCCTCGCATCTCTCCCAGCCCCCCTCGCATCTCTCCCAGCCCCCCTCGCATCTCTCCCTGACCCCCTCGCATCTCTCCCTGACCCCCTCGCATCTCTCCCTGACCCCCTCGCATCTCTCCCTGACCCCCTCGCATCTCTCCCTGACCCCCTCGCATCTCTCCCACATCTCCTCCTTTTCATGCCTACCTGGGTGGACACAGGCACGGGCAATAGAATCTCTTGTCAGAGTCAGAGCAGGAGAGAGCTGCATGTGGTGAGGAGCGCTCTGTAGCAGCAGACAGGAAGTTCCGGGTCAGACAGCTAGATGGCGCACCTCCCCTGCAGTCCTGCTCTGAGTCACTCAAGTGATTATGTTACCGGCAAATACTTTCAGCCCGGTGCCTTCCACTGCAGCATATCCTCTCCCCCTGCACCTGTTAAGCACCGGTTCGGCGAACATCAGAAATCTTAGGAACAGGTTCGCACGAATTGGTGCGAACCGGTTGTATCCCACCACTGGCTCATAGGTAGGACAGCTGTTGTCCCATCTACCCAAGATTCTATCCTGGCCCCACTTTCCCCATCAACGAACGGTTCAAGTACTCTATCTGCATTGGCCATGTCATTTTTGTCTGAGGCCTTCTTTAATATAGCTTTCAAAGAATAGATTGGCGATGGCGACTTCTTCCTCTGTAAAGCCCTCAAAGTCATTCTCTTCATCACTGTCACTGGATACCTGGAAGTTAGCCGGTACCAGACTTGCACCAGTTACGTTTCTCCAACATTTAGAAATGCACATTTTTGTTATTGCTTCACCACCAATACAAAAACTTCTGTTAGGTTTAGCTTCTTTAAAAATGCAGTAACAGAATCCTCACCCGTGATTATTCGCTGTATCTGCGTCTTTCGGAAGTTCATCTTGAACATTGATATAATGCCTTGTTCCAGCGGCTGTATTTTTGATGTGGTGTTTTTGGGCATGTAGCTGACTCGTATTTTGCCATCTCTGCTTATTAGGCTATCAGCAGACGGCTGGACCGGGCAGTTATCTAGCAACTAGCAACTTATCTAGGAGTTAAATTCCTGAGGCTTTTCCTGGCTCTCTGACAGCACAGTGGATGGTAGGATCAGGCAGACAGATTCCTCCCCCCTAAAAACTGTTTGTATCTTGGGTAAATCTGTATCTTTTGAAAGGAAATTCCTTACTGCTTCGCAGCCCTGGTGGTGTAAAATAGAAGTATTAAGAGAGGCCACATCAATGGTTGCTAATATAAAATCTTAATGTTTTGACATATTTTTGTAGACATATGTCTATGTAAGCAGAAAGGTTATCTGTTAAGGTGTTAATCCCTGAAATTATGGGTCTACCTGGGGAGTTGATTAAACTTTTATGTATTTTCGGTAATAAATAGGTAGTTGTGGTTTCTCTTTCATTAGATATTTGAATTCATTATCTTCCAGGATTCCTAAAAAAAAAAAAATTTCCTTTCTCTAGTCATGTTCTCAATGAACCTGTAAATTCTTTAGCTGGATCTTTACTTGGTTTATGATGGGTATCAGAATCTCCTAATAGTCTTATGGATTCTTTGAGATAATCATCTCTTTTTTTTTTTTTTATTATATATGACAACCCCCCTCCCATTCTCGTCAGCTTTGTTTAATTGCTATATTCTCATTTTCAATTGAGTGCCTCTCTTTTTAATTTCATCGTTGTTTTTAAAACTGGTGTTTTTTGTAGTTAATTCTTCAAAATCTTATATCAATTGGTATTGATTGCACATGCTATATATAAACCCAGGATACTATGGGACTAGAGTATTTCTCCTGACGAAGCTGATCTAATCAGTGAAACGCGTTGAGCCATCTGCAAGTCTGTTTGAGACGCAAGGAGGACACATTCACTATCCGCCTCACGATCTTTTCTGGTCAAATTCTACCGGATGTGACGTCAATCCAACCGGAAGTGACAGACCACACAGCTGAGTCTTCCGGAGATACCCGAAATCACCGCAGAGGGACAGGAGACAGCTTGAACTTCATTCCTCCATGGCGTGCGATCGTTGGGCGTCCAATTAACTCTTATGTGAATGTACAGAATGTAAGTACATGGGTGTAAGTACAGAATGTAAGTACATGGGTTTTGCACTTTATATATTCCTGCTATATTTGGAAGATAAAAGAACCATACTGGTCTGCACTACTGTATATGTCTGTTTTCTCTCATTCCAAGATAATCACACAACCACCAAAGAAGACTGAGACACCACTTTTATCACTGGCGATTTTTTTTTTATTTTTTTTTGCAATTTTTATTCAAGTACACTGTAAGTAGACTGATTTTGAAGGAGCCAAGAGCCCCTCCCCTTTGCAACAATCTAATATAGGTGTACACTATATATTCTTTTCTGGAGGACATGGAGAAACGCTCCAGCCCGGAATTGTGCCAATACCAGAGATAATCGGCCGTACTTGGTACCCCTCTATGTATTTGTAAGAAGCCTGTAGGAGGAACATAGTTTTGGGTTCTTTGATATTGGGCCCTAAACACTGTGAGTGTGGAGGGGGGTATTTATCTGTTCCTTTGTGTATATATGGGTGGGCTCTTCCTGTAGTTGGCAGTAGTGTCTCGTCAGATAGTTCTGTAAGTGCTTCTTTTACATAGTGTGCTGTGCATCATCAGAACTACAGCGCTGGTCTTGTCTCCGGTTTGATTTATGTCTTTGTTGTTAGTGACTATATAACTTTCCTTTTCTGGGTAGTTATGTTGTATCTTTTGTTCCGTTCATCTACTATGTCTTAAGGTTTCTATATACCTGTTGAGTTTAGTGTTAAATCCTGGTGGAGGAGTCCCAGTTGGATTTGTTCTTTGCTCTGATATGTACTTGTTCCGTGGTGTTGGTTTATTCATTCTTTTCTGTCATTGAGAAATGTTTCTCAATGTACCGTTTCCTGAAGAATTATTCTATGACACTGCAGAGTTCTACTTTCTCTATGGGTTTTTTGGCAGAATGTCCGTCCTTTAGTTGGTACAGATGTAGTAGGCATTGATGCACCCATTAACGCTGCCATGCTGTTTAACAGTAGTGCTATTGAAAACAATGGCTGCAGAGAACACGCATTTCATTTAATGCGTTAAGGGGGTCATAACATCTGCTACATCTTATCGAGTTTCTCTTTGCTTGGATTGTGCATGGAGTGTTTCTGAGCCTTTCTGAGGTCATGGTAAATAGTTACATACCAGTGTGACTGCAATGTCCCTCCCCTAACGGTCACAGAGACAGAAGGAACCCACTGAGGGTTTTCCACCTACTCCAGAGGGTGAGAAGAACCTATGCACTGATTCACTGACTATGGCAATTCTTCCTCATGGAAACACTAAGGCCTCGGACATGCTTACCGCTGGCGTGCTGATGCGCGCTGAGGGTCAGGGAAAGCGGGTGCTTTCCCTGGCCTTGCGGTTGCTTGTCCTGCTCGCCGTAAGGGGGCGGGCACGTCACTGGCCGGGGGCGGGCCAGTGACGTCACGGAGCTGGTTCACCCTCATTGGGCGAACCGCTCACGTGACTGGCCTGTCGCGCCGGCAAGCGGGGAAATTTTAAATTCCCCTAAGACCTGCGCTTCCGCAAGCCCGCGGAAGCGCAGGTGCGCCCCTACTAAAGCCGCTCTAATTGCGGCTGTAGGGGCTCAGTGCTGAGCGGGAGCGCGCGTCAGCACGCTTCCGCCAGCAAGCAGGCAACATGGCCGAGGTCTAAATGAGAAGGTGACTGTGGCCTACAAGCTTTGTAGCTGATAACAATAAGTAAGAATACCTCTGGTAATGTCTAGTTTGCTAAATGATACAAATTACATATATTTAACCTGCTGTCTCACCTTTTTGTGAACAAAAATCTGCGGCTGTTTTTCTGCGACAGTACTAAACCTAAAGCCATTCCCTACTTTCTAACAGATGCAAGGCCTTTTCTGATTCGGAGCCTTGTACCTGCTGGTAGTAGACCTGATGTGAAGATGGTTGACAAGTGGCTTACTGTGGAGATGGTTCCTGAAGCCAAAGAGCTAATGATCAAATGTTGGGATGGTGAAGCGGAGGACAGACCCAGCTTCCAAGGTAAGGATGGAGGGAAATTGTGGATGTCAAGGGAATCGGGGAACAAGAGATGGAGCAGAACTTGACCTACAGCAAATGCAGATGTTCTTCAAAAGGTTCTTTATCCCGTCCTTGCATTATGAAATGGGTTTTTGCTAACTGCGTTCCTTGTGCTAAAGTTGAATCATTTGGCAACATGCCTATTGATTTTGTGCAACCTATAAGGGAGAATCATGGAGTTCTCTAGTTCAGGGGTGCTCAACTCCAGTCCTCCTAGACCTTCCAGCAGGTCAGTTTTTAAGGACATCCCTGCTTCAGCACAGGTGGCTCAATCCGTCTCTACGTACACTTCAGGATGTCACAGAGGGGACCTGTGTCTCATAAAATGTAGTGACACTGAGAAATGACTTTTTGACCATTGAGGACATGGGGCTATATAAGTGTTGCTAAGCCCAAAAGCATGTTCTGGTATGGTCATTTTAACGCGTCTGGGCACCACATAGTAAATTTGGGCCTTAATGCCCCAATGCTGGTTTGTCATGGTGTATTTGAAAGATAAATAGTGATGGAACCCTAAGCAAAGAAAAAAATATTTATTTCTAAACTTGCAGAACCCCAAAAAGATCATATTGAACCCCCAAAATAACCTGTATGTATGTAGAGGTATCAGTACCGTGTTAGCCGAGCTTCAATAATCAAAAAATAAATAGATGATACCGTTCTGTGGCTAACGAAATGCTTTTATTTGTGCGAGCTTTCGAGATTCACTGATCTCCTCTTCCGGCGATGTTACAATGAATGAAGCAAGCAAAGGGAATACTTAAAACCAGTGTCTCTTGGAATGTTATCGGTGCTTGTCTTTTCCCCGGTGTGGATATAACCACAGAATTGTAGACCAGCAAATTCACAAAGCCACCAGAATACCAAGAAGTGATCTCCTTGAATATAAACAGAAGGAGACAAGCGACAGGGTACCTTTGGTGGTCACATATAACCCACACCTAGGAGCCCTACGCAAGATCGCCAGGGAACTACAACCCATCCTCCAGGAAGATACAAGACTGCAACAGGCCTTCCCTGAAGCACCCTTATTATCATGCAGACAACCTCATAATCTCAAGAATATTATGGTGAGGAGTAAAGTATTCAGCAGTACAACTGAATGCGGGACAAAACCATGCCAGGGACCCAAGATGCAAAACCTGCGCAATGCTCTACACAGCGGACACAATACAAATACCACACAGGAATCGGGAATACAAAATCAGAGGAGGGTTCACCTGTTCCTCCAGCAATGCCGTGTACCTCATCATGTGCATGAAATGCCCATGAGGCTGCTACTACATAGGTGAAACGGGGCAGGGGCTAAACAAGAGAATGAACCTGCATCGCCACAGCATCACACGCGGAACAAGAGACAGTCCTGGACATAAGATGAACGATCTGAGGGTTGCCATACTCCTAGGTAATCTTAAAACACCGAAAGAGAGACTGTTGCATGAATACAAATTTATGCAACTGTTCGGGACACTTAACGGTGGCCTAAACAGAGATCGAAATTTTATGAGTCATTACTGACACAAGTGAACTCTCTTCCCATGAGCGCTAAAGACCATGTCTGTACATACTGTGCTATATGTATGCACACACAGCTGTCTCTTACACATACCAATACTCCTTGTTTTTCCATCCCTATACACCAATAGGGTCCACATAGTATCCACACACACTTTTTTAGTTATGCCACTATCTCCCACATTTCCACACATACCCACAACATTTATATTAACTCCCACTTCACACACCCCTTTTGTAAAGCACTGTATACACTGTGGGCTCTCCATTCATTTATATTCACACAGATACACACACACTCTTACATCACTTACTTTCAGGAACCATTTTACACCTCTAGCCATAAATCTCATCCACACCGGGGAAAGGACAAGCACAGATAACTTTCCAAGAGACATTGTTTTTAAGTACAGGTAAACCCCGTTGTAACGCGGTCCTCGGGGTCCACCCCGAGACCACCGCGTTAGTAACGGGGTCGCAGGGAAAAAAATGGCCGCCGCATCAGCGCATATTCACCCCGCGGGACAGGAGATAAGAGCGGGGATGTCCCTCCGGTCCCCGCTTCCCCCTGTCACCGCGGGACAGGAGATGCAGCGCCCCCCACCCCCTGCAGCCACATGCCTCACCAATCATCCCCAAGGTAAGGCTGATTTATGTATATGTGTATTGGGAGGGGTGTGTGTGTGTGTCAGTGTGAGCAGTGTGTGTGCAGTGTGAGCAATGAGCAGTGTGTGTGCAGTGTGTCAGTGTGAGCAGTGTGTGTGCAGTGTGAGCAATGAGCAGTGTGCGCAGTGTGAGCAATGAGCAGTGTGTGCAGTGTGAGCAATGAGTGTGTGCAGTGTGTGCAGTGAGTGAGTACCGCCAACCTACCCCCACCTACCTGCCCCCCCCGCGCTGCACCGGGCCATCCCACCAGCCCCCGCAGCATAGGGGGCCCCGCAGCCATCACCCCCCTCCACCGCAGCACCACCCCCACCGGCACGCAGCGCCCCCCCCCCCCCCCCCCCCTGCAGCCACATGCCTCACCAATCATCCCCAAGGTAAGGCTGATTTATGTATATGTGTATTGGGAGGGGTGTGTGTGTGTCTCAGTGTGAGCAGTGTGTGTGCAGTGTGTGCAGTGTGAGCAATGAGCAGTGTGTGTGCAGTGTAGCAGTGTGTGTGCAGTGTCAGTGTGCCAGTGTCAGTGTGTGCAGTGTGAGCAATGAGCAGTGTGTGCGCAGTGTGCGCAGTGTGTGCAGTGTGCAAAAAAAAAATTTTTAAACGGGAAAACCGCGTTATAACCGAATCGTGGTATAACGAGGCGCGTTATAACGGGGTTTACCTGTATTCCCTTTGCTTGCTTTATTCATTGTAACATCGCCGGAAGAAGAGATCACTGTATCTCGAAAGCTCGCACAAATAAAAGCATTTCGTTAGCCACAGAACGGTATCATCTATTTATTTTTTGATTATTGAAGCTCGGCTAACACGGTACTGATACCTCTACGTGTGTGTGTGTGTGTGTGTGTGTGTGTGTGTGTGTGTGTGTGTGTGTGTGTGTGTGTGTGTGTGTGTGTGTGTGTGTGTGTGTGTGTGTGTATATATATATATATATAATCGCGTTTAAGTGTCAGAGGAGTGCTATTGAGCATGGCAATATATATTTATTTTATTTTTAAATGGAGTTTATTCTTGATAAAACAAAAAATCTCCTAAAATACCCCACAAATATAACCCTATTTGCTTGTCCATATACGAATAAAAACTAAAGTTGCAGTTCAAAAGTTTTAAAGAAAGCCAAAGGAAATTAAGGCATTCAAAACATTTATTTTAATAGAGGAGAAAACCACCATGTATCACAAACATATTTATGTCTTCATTACAGATTTGAAGGTGGAGACGGCGCTCATGAACAATGAGTATGTTGGGGAGATAGACAGCGCTATACGCGAGGTTCTGGACCTTCTCAAAAACCCTTATGCATCTGCTCAGGTACTCTGTGTAATGTACAAAATACCAACGTCAACATGTCTCACACAGGCTCCCAGAGCCCAATCCAACGTAAAACATCACACGGCGTTTACACGGAATATAACAATAATGTGAGCCGTGACAAGCAACAGAGAATGGCTTTATTTATTTATTCCCAATTCTTATTAAAAAAAAGATCAGAGCCTGCAGTAAAGTGTAAATATAGCAGCCACTACTGTTTATTCCAAGTGTCTCCACTTCATTAGACAACACAGATATATACAAATATAGATATTTTCTATACAGATATAATGGCTGGAATTCAGTAAGCTCTGATAACGGGTGTTGGGGTGGCTCGATCCGAAATGACTGCCATGGACTTGAACAGCCGTTGATGCCGGATCAAATTCTGATTCCCCTTACCAGAACTTAGTCTCACTGATAAGCCTCTGAGAGACAGTCACTGTCTTATCCTGAGCCTCTCTGATGAGGCTCTTTGAAGCCTGTATGTTATTATGCGATATAGCTTAGCTGCGATTTTAATTTCCTTTTTGGGATATTTTTTTAGCTACAAAACTGTTTAAAAATCAGTGAGCAGGGAAAGATACTGTACACCATATTGCAGATTACAGGGAATTAATCTTTAACCCTTCGAGTGATGAGGGTGTGTGTACCCCCTGACTGCTGAAGAAATGTTGGTGCTCGCAGTGTACAAAATCATTCTAAATATAAAACGTACATAAATCCTATTTTTCAGCAGAACCTGTGGGTTAAATACAGTTTGATATTTGATATTTTTTCACATATTGCAGAATTTTCAGTCCAAATGCTAAAAGGAAGGTTATACATGCATGCATATATACATGCATGCATGCATGCATGCATGCATGCATGCATACATACATACATACATACATACACACACGCATATATATATATATGCATGCATACATACATACATACACACACACACACACACACACACACACACACACACACACACACACACACCAATGAAGTCGGGTGAATGTGACACTATGTAAATCCTTCACGCAATATCTTATCATATCTATATGTCATGTTCCCTGTGTTTAAAGCTACCAGAACACCCACTGTAAGTATATTATTTGCAAAGTGCAAACTGGAAACTGTGACCAGGATAAAAAATGGTAAAAATAAAAAGATGCTTCCCTAAATTAAAAATTACGTGCATTTCGGTGTTGTTTACCGCTCTCAAGTTATAAACTCTTGTGGCACCCCAACAGCAGTCATATGTAATGTCCATATGGGAAAACACTTCCTCAGACACATTTTAGGATTTTGTGGGGTAGAACCGAACCAAAGGTTTGACGGGGGACCTCCAACTGCTCCCTCTCCCCATCCCACGTCCTGCATGTGAGGATAACCTGTCTCCAAACTACCTAGGACCTTGGAAGCCACCCAGATGTTGGTGCCACCCGTCAGTGGCTGCACAAGTAGAAAATGATATCACTGCAGAAATGGAACACCAGGGAATTATGGGGTCTCATAAACAGTACCTAATGGTGAATTTCCTTCCCCCCCCCCTTTTTGGGCAAAAACCCCAGCTAAAATATATATTTTTCTACTTCCTCTTTGGCAGCCATTACTCGTCGGAATGCTCCTTCTCCTTACAGCTGGTATAACAAGTACTTCTTGTGACTACTATGTGAGGAGGCATTACCCACCCTATGTCAGTTATTGTCCTATCTTAGATGAAGGAAGGACATCAGGTAGGTTTCCCCCTCCAGTTTTGTATTTTTCTGAGGGCCACTCTCAAGCCGCCGTAAATGGAGTAGGAGGTGATTTCCTCCCCCCTTAAGCTTACCTCAAGAACGGACACTTTCTAACCACTGTGGTAAAGCTATTGCCGGCCGCAGGTATCTTCCCTCTGCTATCTGCGAGGTATCTTCCCTCTGAGGCCGTGGTAGCTGCTTCTCTGTGGAACGGAGGTGGGGAGACATCACAACGTAGCGTGTCGGCAGATGACGTCATGACGGCGCATTTTTTTAAAGATCCTATGGATTGAATAATGGAGGGTGTCTTACTCACACAATTCTTGACTATCGGACTGACCCTTCTTAGCAGTCTGAATTTGCATATCCAATCTAGAAGATAGGATTGAAGCAGGGACATCAAGACAAACTGTTCAAGAACTTTTTGAATTTTAGGAATTATATCGACTGTGTGTGACGCTTACTGTATGTGGATGTTATCAGGCAAGTAGATCCTCGGCATATACTATACAGTAGCTGTGAGAAGGGTGCTATAGATTAAATCGTGAGTGGCAGATGCACTGTCCAAGAATAAGCTTATGTCTTTACCTTTTATGAAGGTGCTTATCTATTCTGAGAACCACTGGATAATATTATTTTCAAGATGGTTGGAGAGAAGAGTCACTTTTTACCCCAACAGAGAAGATTACAGCTTTCATCATTTGTCAGAACTTCAAGATGAGGTTTTCAAGATGCAAGATCTTATAGATCAGTGTAAGAGACGTGTGCAAAGGTACGCAATGGTGACCGTTTAAAGTGAAACTAAAATTAGGCTTTATTGCACCTGTCCCTTTAACACGGCAAAAACATTCAAAATAAGCCAAAGAAAAACCTGCTTCGTTTTGGAGAATATCTACACATGTATTCCAGCCCTCTCTAACTGGGTGGTTAGCTAAGCTAATTACCAGCCCAAATGCATATACAGATATATAACATTTCCATAAGAAAGTCTTATCTGTTTCTTGTAGCTGTAGGGGAAGGCCGCTCTGCTTTCTTTGTGTGCTATAGCAATATCAGGATCCAGGTTTACAAATCTTGTCCCCTTTGTCTTGCTGTCAGCCTGCAGTCTCTTTGCAGCTCAAGACATCTGTCCTTCCTGGGTCAGCCCCAATTGTGAGACTAAGGAATCCTTGGTTTGTCCTTCCTGGGTCAGCCCCAATTGTGAGCTCAGGAATTCTCCTTCCTGTCTCAGAACAGGTTATTTCTGAGAGCTCTAATCAGTCAGGTGGAGTTGGCTAATTGCTGGTATGCAATTAACCAGCACACTGCTGGATTAGAGGCAAGATTGTAACTGGGACTTATCCCTGTTCAGATCAGGGAGAGCTTCGAATCAGGGGATTTGTGTCAACTGCGAACTTGGGGCAAGGGGTCGCTCTGGTCAACCAGCTTCAGGGGGACCATCAAGAAGCAAGACCCCTCAAAGAGGCTGGGCCATGGTCCAAAATGCAATGCTAGTCCGGGGAAGACTGGCGGGATTTCTGGATCGCTGTGTCCAACAACGGACTCATGGGTTCAGCAGATTATAGCCATGGGGTATTTCTTGGAGTTCCTGAAAATGCCAGGATTTCACTTGAAGAAATCACGTCTCTCAAGCAATACAGAGAAGAATTTGGTGGGGTGAAACAAGTGCAAATTAATTACTAAATGTGAAAATAAGTGAGTGAATAAATAATAAAAATATGTTTTAAAGTGAAGGCGATGCAACTCCCAGAAAAGATAAGGTTTCTGTTTTGGGAGAAATTAAGAGAAAAATATACCAGGGCGCAAACGTAATCACATCTCATATATAAAAAGAAGTGTACCAAAATATAAGTGAATTAAACAAGTGAATAGGTAAATAGTCCACTTACATGAAATAAGTAAAAAAAAAAAAAAAACAGGTTAGGTCAAGGAAACCCTTATAATCTGCGGAAAATTCTATATACCTATGAATTTTCACAATGGAAAGATAATAGGAAAAAAAGGGAACACAATAGTGTATTAGAATAAATACTCATACCTCCCTCCCAACATTCTTATAATTGCCCTTGTACATCCCATGAGTAAAGGCTTGCATAGAGTACGTAGAAAAGGAGGAAATATACCTTCTGATATTTTGATTTCTTCAAGTACTCTTTGGCAGGGCACATGTATGCTGCAAGTCTTCTGTTTGAATATTAATGTTTTGTGCTTCCTTTTTAAGAGAGCTTTGACCAGAAGTTAACTGACTTGGAGTGAGTAGCACCACGTCATATAGTGGTCACAATAAGTACTTGTCCTACCAGCTGTAAGGAGGAGGAGCTTTTTTTTTGGATGAGGCAGGATGTCTCTGGGGTGGAATCACGTTCATTTCAGCTCAGATTACCCCCTGCTTACCGAAATTCTTGCCTCTACTTGCGGCTGGGCAGGAAAAATGTTTCTTTAACCCTTCCGGTGCCCTCAGACGTAGCTACTACATCATGGGGTGTGGCACGCCGGGGCACTAATGACAACGTAGTAGCTACGTAATACAGTTCCAACTTGTTTTTCTATGGGAAATAGCATCAGGAGCGCAGGCCACGATCTGCACAGAAGAGGAATGGAAGGGGGAGTATTCCTCTTCCCTTCCGTCATTGATGACGGCGCGTGACCGCTACTCCATGCTAGTGTGTGCCCTCAAAGGGTTAAGTCCCGCAGACCAATAGGAAGCTGTAACGTCATCCTTAGCGGCTTCCTATTCGCACGTAGTACCTTTAAATAGATATGAGATACCGGCAGCACTTTGAGGTTGGTATTTAGGAGTGCAGGGGGGCCCCGGAGCTGAAATTAGCACGGTTCAGCACTCGAGACCCCCTGCTTCCCAGTTATGAAAAACTCCTTTAACGGGCTGTCTCTACACTGGTGTATAGCCAATATCTTCTTTGTTTTAATTTACTGCTGTTGATCCTACAGACATCGGGAGTGGTGGAACCATCTGAAGATACTGACACGTCCTCTCTGGTGCCCAACTTCACAGGTCCGTATATCAGACAAATGGAGCACATATTTATTTTATTTTGTTATCATTGTGTTTGACCTCTTCACTACTGTCTCCCTCTACTTATTATTAGTCTGGATGGAAAGTCACAATAGAGATGTGTGAAGCAGTGACACTGTGCCTGTTTCCCAACAAAATGTCATCTCTATTCTGTATTTATTTTTTAGACCTGTTTGGTAATAATGCAGAAGTCCACGAGCTCCAGGAAGCAGCAGGAGGAGGAGAGCTTGTGGTACGTTCAGGCAGCTGACTGTGGTAGGGCTGAGAAGGGTTAAAACTTTAGTGAGGCTGTGCTGATTCTGTCTCATTATTGTAATATCCAGACTAAGCTTTACTGCACTTTCTATTTAAAAGTGTACATGAGAAGAAAAAGAGATCCCTCTTGGTGCACACACCTTCAAAAATATGCAAAATAATAGAATGTTATTAATATATGAAGGAAACATGAGCTAATTAAAGCCTACAATGTAGCACTTGGCTGCTGGAATATACGTGGAAGACAGTGATATACGTGTGCATCTTTGCAACGCTCTGTGTGTCCCTATAATAATTCCTATACACCTTTTATATGGTATTATAGAAGAGGACACGTCTGACACGTATATTCCAGCAGCCAAGTGCTACATTGTAGGTTTTAATTAGTTCATGTTTTATGTGTTCTTCATATATTAATAAAATGTAATTATTTAGCATATTTGTGGAGGTGTGTGCACCGAGGGGGGTCTTTCTCTTCTCCTATACAATTCAATTATCCCAGGTAGCAGCACCACTCCAGTAAGTTAGGAGCAGAGCCACCGCCCCTCCCTTCCCCTCCGTATACAGCTATTTACAAGTGACCTATTAAACCTTGTGATTCCTGAGGGGTGTGGCTGGACCCTTCGGCAGCAAACGGGTTACATTCCACCATTTTCACCTAATTGACTATGTAAGCCTTGTCTAAGGGTTTCTATTGACCAGGTTCCAACATAAGCTTTGTTTTACCTTCCAGCCTGTACAGACGAGCCCTGAAGAACAAGATGTTGATGATGAATCTCTTGAGGAATCAGATGAGGAATTATCCTCACCTTCAGGTTGCTAAAGTTGTTCCTGCTTCCTACAGTTTACACTTTCAACTTTTTTGATGCACATTTATTAGGATTGTCCCTCTCTTCCTCTCTCTCCCTCTCTCTCTCCCTCTCCCACATATTAATATAGTGAGACGTGCATTTGCTTGAGAATCGATCATGGTTACCCCACTTCTCAGTACACCTAATAGGGGTCTGTTTCTATCTCCCCTTTCCCTCACAGTGGCGCAATTCTGGGGCAAAACGTAACCCTGTTTTATTTGATTTTTAATCCCTATTGGTTTCATTGGCATTTGTTTTCTTTGATACAGATGGTGCAGACTTTGTGTCCCGCAATTGCCCCACTTTGCCTTGATACAAAAGCCCCCGTCTGCCTCTCTGTGGTTCTAGCTTTAACTGTCTGTTATTGGTTATTCAACTGAAATCAGCTCCACTTATCTCTCTAGCCTCATTCACACACCCATACATAGTTATTTCATGATGTTGGGGGGTGGGGGCTTTAAAGCTGCACTGTTATAGACACTTATGCTCAGTTATATCTTTTGGACAGATGTCTTGTCGAGAAGCATCACATCGGTCATCAAGGAATCGCTGGGCGACCAGAATGTCTTGGGCAATCTGTGTGCTAAAGGCTTCATAAGCACAGCGGACCAGGGAAACCTGGAGTCCAGCAGGAATCTGGGAGAGTTCATCAACGCAACTGCCCGTATCATCCGCCCACAACAGGATAAGATTAAATCATTCTTTGAGAAACTGAATTTGTAACTACCTCACCAGCGTACTAGACTGGACAGACCTTGCCTAGCCCTGGGGTATTCCGTGAGTTAAAAGACAAACCTTGGTTTGAATGACTGTGGTTTGTGGGTAGGACGTTGAATGCATAACTTGTGAGTTCAAGTCCTCCCTGGTTCATTTACATGCTGGCCGTGGTCAAATCACATTATGTATATCTCAATCTTGGGTTATATTGATCACAATGTCAGGATACTAATTCATCTGTCAGGATATATATTGATAGGTTAATCAGGGACCTGATAAAGTTAACATATTTATCACATTTTAAGGCATCGAGCCACATCAGGTCGTGAAAATATTTTAACTTTTTTGTTATTGATCACGTCAGGGCCCTGATGATCATATTCAGATATCGATTGATGCATCATTTCCTCAGTTACATAAAAGTAATCATGTTTTGAGGCCTTGGCAAAGAGTGTTTAATACGTAAACGTGTGGATTCCTTGCTTTTCTGGGTCACTTGCATCTGTGGTGCTGAACTCCAGTCCCCCAACAGGTCAGATTTTCAGGATATCCCTGCTACAGCACAGGTGGCTCAGTCTTCAATTGAACCACTAATTGAGCCACCTGTGCTATAGCTGGGATCCTGAAAACCTGACCTGTTGGGAGATCTTGAGTACTACTGTAGAGTCGAGCATCGCTCACTTTACTTTGTATATTTGGTCAATTCCCTTAACCTCTCTGTGCCTTTCCAGGATCTGAATATAAGACGTGTACTGTATCTTCCTGGTAACATATCTTCACAATAAAAATCATCTAATACATCCAACGATCTGTGTCGTAGTTCAAAAATATTGTGTTCCCCTGCCATCGATCACAGTACCAGTGGGTAAGAAAGTAAGTTGAAACCTGTCTCTCAGGCCCCTGGCACTATGATGAGAAGCTGTTAACGCAGCGTTCACATGAAAGAAAATTACCTTATTAACTCTACGTCAACAGCTTTTACTTATTAGGGGAGTTAAAGCAACAGTCAATAGAATGAATATATACCAGCACTCCTACATAATATCATACAAAATGGGCGAGGTGCACTAGGGTGAAACAATCGGTAAAATAATGACTGATAAATATACTACCAAAGGAGAAATGGAGGTAGATAATCAGTAAGTCACCACAATTATGCGCACCCAATACTCCATAATAAGTGTGGTCGTAAAACAATTAAATGTGGATAATATATATATAATCAGCTCGTGGATATAAATAAATGGTGCCCCAAACAAATAAACGAAGACTATAAATGGTTTAAAACTATTTTATTAATAACTAACTAAAATAGGGGTAAAGGATCAGCTAAGAAAAGCTTGTATGTGTATATGTATATTCTCTGTCACAGTGTGTATCCTTAATTCATAACATGTACGGTAATGTATGAGCTTGTGATAATCCATAGTAACTGGAACAAAAAGTGGATGCCCGTGACCGGTGATTGAAAGTCAAATAAGATACAGTCCCCTTCAGAGTATTGTAAAGCAGTCCTAGCCAGAGGCAAATCCGTTAGTAGACAAGGGGGTGATTGTTGGTTATAGTCTCGCCTTACTCCTGTATGCGAGCCTGGCCAGTTGGAAAGATCTGCCTGAAGCGGGGCGGGTCTGTAATCGGCTCCTTTGATGCCGCCACCGCCACAACGCTTGATTCAGAGTCAAGGAGCAGAGAGCGTTGTTAGAGCAAATACAGTCTCCAGTGTCAGTCCCGGCATCAGCTATGGCAGTTCCTTCAGAAAATGTAACATACAGGAATCCACCGGTGTCATGTATAGGCAGCCGGAGGTACATGCCGCCAACAGAAATCATGGGGCCCAGGACAAATGAAAGGAGCAGGGCCCCTGCCCACCCATAGCGCACCTACCACGGAAAAAAAAAATTAGCGCGCAACTTTAACTTGACTGTTTTCTTGTTATTGTTAATACGGAAAAAAACATTACAATGCAATCTGTTTATTTTTATCTTTTCAACAACAGACAAAGATACACAATGCTACATCCTATGTGACAAAAGGCCTGGGGGGGATTTACCCTTTGATAAAGCGCCCTACGAGGCGGGAAACGCGTCAGGGGATCCATGTGCTGTTTTAATTTTGGCTATTATGCCCACTAAAGTAATTCAATCATACCCATGACCAGACTCATTTTCCAGCTACTGCAGTGCCCATTTTCTTCCTCTTTTACTTTTTCAACAATGCATTTGGAGCACGCCTTGGGACGGAGCACAACCTTATGAATATACCTATTTGATTCATTAATGGATTTTCAGTCTGCTGCATAGAAGCGATACGGTGCAGAGGGAATGCTGTCTACAGTCTCCGCGATTACAGAAACCCAGGAGGGACACCCGTGGGGGAGAGTCGCCAGGACATTACGTCATAGCTACTGTAGTGCCGACGAGTATTCTAAAACAAATCTGAGGCAATCGCCAACAAGACCCAGGTACATGCTGCAACATTTCAGTGACATTTCTGCAGACAGACTAATGGCCCATCGGATTAACAGCGGGGGTTCCTGGCAGTCAGAATCAAACTGAATGGGACTGCTAGGGACCCCTGCTGTGTTAATCTGATGGGCCATTAGTCTGTGCAGAAATGTAACTGAAATGTTGCAGCATGTACCTGGGTCTTGATGGTGATAGCCCCAGATTTTCCAAGGCAAGTTTTAGAATACTTGTTGGCGCACCTTATACACTGATGGTTTATGTGTAGACTGCACAATACAGCACGTGGGTAAATCTGTGCAAAGATATCGGATTGAATACAAGTGATCTTCACCACGTTGGAGCAGATGAGCATACCTCTGTTATACACCGTGTAAAGCAGGACTTGCACAGAGCCTTTTATTGCTATCAGTGTTTGTTCCCAACACGGAGAGGCCAGACTCACGTGGGGGCACATCGTTACTTGCTGTTATATGCCCAATTACTACTTATTCCAGCTAGAGACATTTTTGTCATCTGTGATATGATAAAGTCACCTAGAGAAAGTGTGTAATGAGAAAAGATAAAAGGTCCCCGGACAGACCTGGGGTAAACCCACAGAGAGATCGACAGTGGAGGAAGAGGTGTTAGGAAACAAGACACTGAAAATACGATGGGAGAGATAAAAGGAGAACAAGGATACAGCTTTGTTACGGATAACAAGAGCATGGAGAATGTGAAGGTGAAGAGGGTGGTCCACAGTATCAAAAGCTGCAGAGAGGTCGAGTAATATGAGCCAAGTGTAATGACCTTTTGTCTTTGGCAGAATGGAGGTCATTGGTTATTTTAGTGAGAGCTGTTTCTGTGGAGTGAGCAGTGCGGAAGCCAGATTGTACTGGATCTAGGAGAGAATACAAGATGTTCACAGAGTTAGAGGCAAAAGATAGTTCTAGAGACAGGGTCAAGCTTGCTGTTTTTGAGTAAGGGTATAACTGTTGCGTGCTTGAAAGAGGTGGGAAAGGTACCAGAATAGAGGGAGGAATGGAAAATATGTTTTGAGTGTAGAGATTAGTGTAGCAGCAACAGGTTTGAAGAGATGGGAGGGAATGGGGGCAAGTGGTAGAGGGAGAAAGATCAGTAGTGACACATCCTCCTTTGTGACTGGAAAAAGAGTTGAGGAAAACAGGAGGAGAGTTAATGTATAATGTGAGGAGAATACAGAGGGGATGTTTTGACATGGAATTATCCATCGTTTTAAAATAGTCAGCAAAGTCTGAGGTGAAATGGAGGAAGAAAAACAGGTAATAGACAGTGGTGTGAGTAAAGAAACAAAGACAGTGAAGAGTCAACGTGGGTTAGACTTGTGCATGTTGATTAGTGAAGAAAAATGGGTTTGTTTAGCTTGGGAGAGAGCAGTGTTAAATCCGGATACGTTTGTAGTGATGGAAGTCTGCGAGAGTATGATTTTCTCCAGATTTGTTCAGAGGAGCAAGTGCAGGAACGCAGTATGCATGTGTTGCAATTTAGCCAGGGTCTGGGATTAGAAGAATGAGAATGGCAGAAAGAAAGAGAAGAGGGAGTTGTGCAAAGTGGAATCAAAGCTGGTAGGTTAATAGAGCGAAGGTCTCTGCAGAAACGAGGGGTAGATAGAGGTGGAGACGCGAGTGAGATGAGATGGTGTATGTGTCACTGTATAGTGCACTCTGGTTATATATTCTGCGTCGGTGTATGCACTGAGACGGAATATAACCAGACTGTGAGTTGCACAGTAAGAGGAGCAATCAGATTCTTTGTTGAACCTTGGGACTGTGAACAGTTTTTTTGAGTCAGATCTCAGGTGATAAGTGCTGCATGTGGTACGGGTGATGAGCTTGTTCAGATAGGCGGGTATCTTGTTCAGAAAGTATTTGAAGATGACAGGAAAAATTAACTTTGACTATCCCTTGATAGGTGCAATCTAATTCTTTGAGCATTTTGCTTCATCTTTGAGCAGGGGGATAACCAGTCCAACCTTGGCTTCGTCGGTATTATAGATAGTGGGTTATTGCTCAAACAGAAGTTTGCATTGATTAAGGAAACCCCGGAATGATTGTTTTTCCCCAAAAAATCTTTCCGGAAGGTTTACACAAGGCGCGGTTGGCACAGGCACAGTGTTTTGAACAGGTGCAGTGATTATAGCTGCACGCAGTTCACGTACTTGAGCTTCTGCGGAGGCAGCACGTTCTTCCACGCTTCCAAGATGGTTGTAAACATGTCCTTGTTGTTCTTGGAGGCCAACCATGGCAGGTTGCAAGTCAATAATCAGCTGAGCCTGGGTCATTTCTGTTCCAGCGGAATCCATGGTAGGTCCTGATATTCTGTCGGAGAGCTCTACGGCAGGAGTGAATTCCAGTGGCAGGAACAACAGGGAGCAGGCAGAGCAAGTAAGACAAATGATCAGTAGTACTGCAGCTCCTAGTCCAGATCAAAACTCACCAGTGAAGGAATTTAAAAATAATTTATTAAACTACTTAAAACGGATACAACCACAGACAAAAAAAGAGAACCTCCCACGCGTTTCAACCGAAATGGTCTTTCTCACAACTGACCATCTTGCCCTTGAGTAAACAGATGGATTTCTCTATCTGGGAGCAGGCTCTGCGGCAGGTGGAAGATAGCATGGTCGGGGTCACAAGCAGAGATCGGAGGCAGGCGGCAGATAATGTGGTCGTGGTCACAAGCAGACAGAGGCAGGTGGCAGATGGCATGGTTGGAGTCACAAGCAAAAGTCTGCAATGAGGAGGCAGGAACAGGACTGGGACTCTGGAACAGGGCTGGGAACTGTACTGGGACTAAGGAACAGGACTGGGATTTAGGAACAGGGCAACAGCAAATAGCGACAGCAGCAAAAGCAGCAGCAGAGATTACCTGAACTTAGCAGGTGCTGGAGGAACCAGCATAAACAGTTAAGGAGGAACAGGAAAGGGAGGTTTATATGGGTCTGTCTGCATGCAAGGGACAGGTGCAAAGGTGTCAGGTTTTAGAGTCTGGAATGTTCTTTGAGAGAGCTAGCAAGAGCAGCAGCAGTCCCGGTGGATGTGCATGGGTACTGCAGGCTGGAACCTGACACAGATCTCCCGTGGGCTTTGAGGTTTCAGATCCTTCACCAGGTGGTCCTGGGAATTAATTTTCTCCACAGCCTCAGCCCTCCTTTAATTCATCAAGAATTAAAATCTGGTAACGTTCTCTTCAACAAGTACTTGCATGTTCATGTGAGTGGCCCTGGTCCGTGTAAAACACTCTGTTTTAAAAACTCATGGAAAGAGTTCACAATATACATTAAATGCTGGACACTTACTGGTTCCATCTTAAACCCACCCTGTTTCTCAAATGGTTTCTTTCAATGAAAGTCACTAATGACTACAGTATCATACAGTATCTACATTGTACTTTTGGATAGTAAATAATGAGAAACACTGGGAACATACTGTACAGATGTGCTAAATGGCTTTATTGTGCTCCCCCCCCCCCCTCCCCGTGTCATACATTTATGATATGCTGTAGTTTTCTGTGCTGTTATATTGAGTCCTTTGTAAACCATGTGATATTCAGTTTTAGGGCAATATGTTGCGTTATCTGGGGGACAATGTCACACGCTACAAGTGTAACATCAAAAGTCCTGAATGAAAGAGAGAATCCAAGCCTCATTGGAGAGGAGAGGCCAGATCAGCATTGATGGACTCTGCAGCACTGAATGTGTTAATCTTGCAAGAAGATTCCTATTTGCTTTGGTCTTTAGACTCTCCAGGGACTTGTTCCCATTGGGTATTCTAATTATCTGGCGTTACTAATAAAACTGATGTTCCAGTGAAGGTGATTCTTTGCGCTTGAGGAGGTTTAAGGAATCAGTCTGTCCTGTGATGTGCGATAACAAGTGACAGCATTAACATCAGCTTCTCCTCTAACATTCAAAGATCTGAGCCCCCAGCACCAGCAGAAACTATTAGGTAAGTAAGTCTATGATCATGCTAACACATTCAGATTTCCTATATCACGTCTTCCCTCTTTCTCTCTTCTCCTTTAGCTACTATTTAGTTTTCCTTCCGTATCCTGCTCTTATCTCCCTGTGTATCCCAACACCTGAAAACTCTCCGCCATTTCTTGTTTTCTGTTTCCGATATGTCTTTTTCGGCTCCCGCATTTGGATACTGTTGTTATTTTTCGGGACAGAAGAGAGAAACTCCTCTCTCTAAAATTCCTAATCTCGCCCTGCTGGGTGAGACAAGATCTCTGTATGCCTGTATTTCTGTGCAAACTGCACTCTTGCACTTGATTGAATAGCATGTGAATATCTAATCTTGCAATATTTCCTGATTTGCATGCTACTCGGATTGGAATAGCTGGAACCAAATCAAGACCTAAAAGCCATCTTTGTTCAGTTTGGACATGCGAGAACTGTTTATTGAATACGGCGAGATGTGTTTCTGCGCACTAATATGCATTGGTAATTGGTGACATCTCGTACAGTCAAGAGAAATAAAATAGCCAATTATTTACAAAGCTCTGTTTATAATACACATGTACAATAGTTATCTATGTGATTTTATCTGCAGATTCAAATGGACGAGGGTAATCAGACATCAGTAACAGAATTCATTCTTTTGGGAATTACCAACATCCCTCAGCTACAGATCTTCCTCTTCATCACATTCCTCTTGTTCTACCTGTTCAACTTGTTAGGGAACCTCAGCATCGTGACTGTGGTGATTACTGATCAGCGCCTGCACACCCCCATGTATTTCTTGTTGGGTAATCTTTCCTTCTTGGACTTCTTCTTTTCATCTACCACAGTCCCCAAGATGCTGTCTGGTTTATTGATGGAAGACAAGAGAATATCTTTCCACAGCTGCATAGCCCAGCTCTATGTTGTTCACTTCTTGGCATGTACAGAAGCTCTGCTTCTCACCTCCATGTCTTATGATAGATATGTTGCTATTTGTAACCCATTGCGATATCATGTCCTCATGGCAAAGAGGGTTTGTATCCAGTTGGCTTCCAGCAGCTGGATCACTGGCTTTGTCTATTCATTGTTACAAACAATTCTAACCTTTATGTTGCCTTTTTGCAAGTTTAACAAGATCAATCATTTCTTTTGTGATATTAAACCCCTTCTAAAACTGGCCTGTGCTGATATCCATTTCAATGAAAGCCTGCTGTCCATTGTCACGGCCTTTTTTGCTATCAGCACGTTACTGCTTATTATTATCTCCTATGTCTTTATTGGCACCAATCTACTGAACATCCGCTCTTCCCAAGGAAGACGCAAAGCTTTCTCCACCTGCACTTCCCACCTGACTGTTGTCCTGTTATACTATGGACCTGCCATCTGCACATACCTGAGATCAGCCACAGACGATTCATTGGAGCAGGACAGACTGACCGCTTTACTGTTCACAGTCATTACCCCAGCCTTAAATCCTCTTATCTACGCACTTAGAAACACAGAGATGAAGAGATCTCTTAAAAAAGTGTTCTTAGGAGACAAGATTTTTAAAAGAAGACCAGCATAATAAACACATGTTGTTATCTCAGGAGATATGATTCACAAAATGGATATAGCTACAGTATTACTATGCAATATTGGGAATACTGTATCATTTACTGGCTTCTGTATTTTTGCAAATGATCCTCTATGTTCTCAGTGCTATGAATTAAGAACCTTGTTATTTTTGTATGTAACTTCTTATCATGTGAAAGTGGAGCATTACTGATAATTGACTTCCCACACAGGACTGAAGCAGTTGTTGTAATCCTGTGAAATTAATGCACACAGGCATTAAAATATACATGTTAATTTTCCTAAACAGAATTTCCTTCATATTTGACTGAGTAATGCATAATTTGCCTAATGTGGTTTCCTTTATCCCAATGCTTGTCCTACTATCTCCCATTTATTTAGCTCCCTAGTAGGATATATGCTTTGCTATCCCTCTTATATGTGAACATTATGAACACGGAAAGCAATGGATCTTTGATACAGATATCTCTCTCGCTCTCTCATATCTTGGGGCAGACACCTTAGTTCCCTATACCTGAACATACACACCTTTAATTGGGTAATCATTATACATTATTTAAAGGGTCCATTGTGTGCATGGTCTTTCCTCTGTACTTTGCATTCCAAGAGGTTGTACCGTTTCCACTAAATTAGAATGGGCAGTGGAGCATGTTTTGTGTTCTGCGTGCCTATAATAACATATTTTGCTATGTTTATTTTTTATGAAGTAATCTGAATAGTTAATTAAATATGGAATGTCTAATAATTCCTTAACATATATTTTTTTTTTTAGAATGTTGTTATCTTGTACAGAGCTGACAATATATGTATGTGACAATGTACGTCTCACTGTAAATTGAATTTCGCATTTCCAATGTGCCCGTGTCCCAAAGATCTTACAATCTAATGTTGTTGCCCGAGGGAGATAAAGTGACCTGTGCAAGGTCACAACGAGAGCGGACATCAGGATCCCAACTGCGTTTGCTCACACTTTGTAACCCCACCTAACACCCCCACTCTCAAGCCTTAATGGGATCAGCTGTCAGACTGGACCATACCCCATCCCACAATGAGCAGCCCATTTGCCTTCTTGTTTCAACATTGCCCCTCATTCCCTCTAGAGTGCAAGCTCTCAGGATCAGTGTCCTCATTCCCTCTTTGTATCTGTTTGCGCTTCTCTGTTATTTGTATGTAACTCTGTTTATGTCATTATCAAATCTCTAACCCCCATTATACCACTCTGTGGAATATATTGTCACTTTACAATCAAACAACAAAAACAACAACAATAATAATAATAATAAAGTTCATGCAGCATCATAATATATTTTCCATAGTCCATTATCAGCTTATATGAAAATCTAACCTCACAGCCAACCACTAACTGCTCTGTGGTGGGTGACATCTGTTTAGTGATTTCTATGCAATATTTTGCATCATAAATTAGATTTGTTCCCCTCTTATAGCTGCAAATATATTACTGATACAATTAAGTGTACCTTCTGGGCAGAGACCCAGAGTGGATGTGCTGGATCAGTACAATGAAGTGAATATGGTTCCTCAAGCCAAGGATCTAAGGATAAAATGTTGGGATGACAATGCAAAGGCCAGAACAAGCTTCAAAGGTAAGTACAAGGTAAGGGGAATTGTGGGATTTGTGTACAATGTGTCATGGTTGTGTACTGTACGTGAGCATGTACACTGCAAACGATAGTATATTTGCTGAATCTAGCAATTGACTTTCTCTGAGTGCCTATACCAACATAAAACCAAAGAGCACTGGGTTTATATTGTATGCACAATAACCAAAATTTCCATCTGTAGGCAGCCAGCTAGAGCTGCAACTTACAGTAGGTGAATCCAGCAATTGACGTCCTCTATCTTTGTACGGATAGGTAGGCAGCCAGAGCTAGGCTGTGAGTTTACAACTAGAGCAAACTGATATCTCGTCCCAACTGCACTCGGGTTCTCTATTGCAGTGAGCATGCAGTATTATTCACTGATTACAGTGACAGTTAGATCTACATAGCACTCATTAATTATATGCCAAAATCACACGCAGCTATTTCTAACTGCACCACGAAATAAGCGCTTTAGAGTGCACAGCAAGCAGCCAATTGAGAGTTATAATATTAATAGATTGCAGAGAGTATACTCAATATTGTATTATCTTATATCACTATCCAGGCATTTCTTACCTGATAGGGTGTTGTTAAGGTATACAGAATCTACTAATAGTCCCTGCAGACAAGAGCTGAAATTCTTTTATCGCTAATATAGTGTTCTTCCACCTTAGAGGCTATTTAGCAACACCTGCTATGGCAGCTGCCTAATTAATTGTCCTACAGCTTATTACAATCCGCTATCAGTTACAACATCAGTACAGTACTGTATGTGCACAGGCAGTCTTCTATGCATGGGTATGTATGTATGTGTAACGGGTATTCCCCCACCCAATCGCATATACTGTAGAATGTATGTGAAGGGGAACCTATATGTTACCAGGTGTGGTGCGTTATACCTGTCAGGCCCACAGGAGGTCTGAGCCTCCGCTAGTGAGAGCCTGGGGTGAATCTCTGGAACGTTTCTTGTCAGCGCCTCCACCTATGTGAGATTCTAGGAGTGTAGAGTGGCCCTCACATAGGAACATCCATAAAGTAACCAGCCCACACCAAAGGTTATGGCTAAAAGGGTTTACTATATGGCAAATAACACAACATAACATACTTCAACAATATGACATTGACCCTCTATAACACTAATAGGCACAACTACCCGGTCACCACGCAGGGCTTTGTACCCCTCACGTTATATCAATAGTCCCAAATGTCCCACAATACCCCAAATGAGTGACTGTTGGTAAAGTTGGTGCACTTATAGATACCTGCCCGGGCACACGTCCGTGCCCGGGTGTAAAGCCCTTCAAAAAGGGTCTAACGCAGGAACAGGAATCCGCCTCCACGTGAGGTGTCTCCCTCGTGGAGCGTCGCACCCACAGAATGTCTCTTGTAGTAGAGCCTGTCTGAGCCCAGACGCAGGCCGCGATCACTGCGTGCAACTGGCACCGGTGATGTCACATAGAACTGGGTACTATAGAAAGCAAACCCCCCCCTTGCACTGAAAGGGGCCTTTCCTGAAACTGCCAACTAATTGCTGTGGCTGCACTGCAAGCCACACTGTCTTTTCTTGTCAGAGCACACAGCACTGCAGCTGTGTCAGTGACAAGACTCAGATTCAGATTAGGGCAGGGTCCCTACCTAAGGGGCCTTCCCTATGAACTTACCCACTAACCTAGTGGGGAGTGGGGCCTACCTGGGCCTGGGGTTTCTCTGGCCTAGTACAGCAGAGCCCTGCTCTTTTTACACTACCTTCCCCAATCTCTTCCTGGATCCAACTGACGAAACCCTGTCTGCACACAACATTGTTGCAACTTTGCAGCATGAGAAGCTGCCAGCTCTATTGGCTTCAATGCTGCCTGTGACCAGGGTGAAAGTGCAGTCCCCAGAGGCTGATGGGAATTGTAGTTCTTGGTACAGCTCTTTCCTATGGGGACCGCGTGCGCGATCTTTACTGCGCATGTCTGAAGCTGTAATGGCCGCCGCTACTCTTAACTGAGCATGCGCAACTTCCAAGAGCTCTTGCACACATGTAATGGCCACCTCTATGCTTGCCAACCTCTGTGTATTGCACGGCACAGGCGTGTACTCCTGCGCCAACCTCAACATGGCCGCCGCGATTGCTCTGCTTACGCGCAAGCCTCCGCACATGCGCAAACACATTAAACAGGGCGGCGTCCTGCCGCAGCTGCCACCGGGAGCCCCCGGGAACGCGCTCGCCCCCGCAGCAGCACACACACGCAAGGGGGAAAGAAATCTGCAGACAGGGGGACCAGAGGGACCTTGGCTTAAATCTCCCCCTGGTAGAAATACCAACGTCCCCGCTTGGAGGACAGCGTCACACAGCACAATAAAGGTATATAATGAAAACGCAGTGCATAGTATATACAACTTATCACAGGTGCTTTAACGTTATTGGTACATGGCATATCACACACAGTAATACCCGAGGCCAGCTGAGTGTTAGCTGTTTGCTTAGACCAATTGTGGGGTGCCCCTAACTGATAATGTGGGGGTACCTCACTTTGACTTTGGTGAGCCTCCGCCTGGGTAGTCTCCGTTAGCGGTCTCTGTAGACTCTTTGAGATTGTGGTCATGTGCAACAGTCACTGGTTCCATACTACTTCCTCCCCCTGGTGGAAGGAATAGCACAGTGTCTCTTGGCCAGACCTTTACCCGACCATCCGCGTCATGGATGCGGAAGGCCAGGAGGCCTTGACCCTTTCCGCGGTCCACCACATGGTGAATGGAGCGCTCCTTTTTGGGCTTAAAGGAGGCAAATTTCACGGTATCACTCACAACACAGTCCTTGTCCCTACGCACTTGGGAGACTTCCACTGGGAAGTGAGCGATTAGCAATGTCTCAGTACTCAGTCTTTGTTACATCCTGCAGGGGGTAAAGGGTTGATACCTTACCACTGCGGTGATTCCTGGTGGCCAACAGGTCCTCGGGGACGCTGTCAGTTCCCACCTCGGCTGTCTTAGGACCTGTCCCCGGCACTTCTGGGGCAGTCCACTCACTGTCTTGAAACTCGGGAGCGTTGGATCCCAGTCCTGGGACCATTTTGGGTTGGAGCGCACGGACTCACACTCAGTTCAGTTATAGTAATACTTATGGCAGCACTGGACATCATGATGGGGCTGACTTTCCTCTTTTGGAACCGGATCTGGAGCCGTCTCTGTCATCGGGGCTTGGTACTCCTCAAGCGTAGGCAGAAAAGGGCTAGACACAAGATGGTTTGCTCCATTCACAAAGAAAAAAGCTCCCCAAACAAATTCTTTTCCCAGGAATACACAATCAGGGCCCAAACACCTCAAGCTGGTGATCCCGTTAGTGGATACTTCCCGGAATCCTTTAGGCAATGAATAATAGGCAAAGTCCATATCGCCCTTCCTCACTTTATGCAGACACGGGCACAAAAGAAATGGGTGACTTTCTTTCCTCGCTCGCCATGCCCCTGGTAGCTGAGGTTGTGGTTTACTGCATCCTGTATCTTTCTTAGGGGGAACAGAAGTTGCTACTGACAGTTCACTGTGCTCACTCCACCTGGTGGATTTTAGAGGAGAGGCGGCACACTCTTTCAAGGGGTGTGTCTGGCTCTGCGCTGAGTCATTCACATCGCAGGGGAGGGGCTCTTATTTTTGCGCCAAACCCGGACAGATTTTTGCAACACTTTTCTGTGGACGCTGGCAGTCAGCAGCATGTGTGCCCTCCTGACTTGGCGGGAGACGCCATTTTAGGTGTGACTCACTTTTGGCATTCCCTGATGAGAAAACCTCCATTTTGTGCACAGTCCAGTTAACTACGCTAGGGCTTTCTGCATATACAAGGGGATAGCCTTCTGGTGGGGCACCTGGGGCTGATAAAGTCCAAGGGACATTTTCCCTGCATAATTCCTGACCCGCCGCTATCCATAGGCTACTCCACTGGACAGTGATGTGAAACCTTTGCTCCATCTGCTTCCACCCTTGGGCTAGGCCCAGGAGTTTCTTTAGGGCCTCCCAAATTTCAATCCCGTCCACATGACTGGGAACGTTCCCTACTACCACCACGTGACTAGGCAGTGCTTTACGCCAGCAGGCCCAAGAATGGACCTAAGGGGCCTTCCCTATGAACTTACCCACTAACCTAGTGGGGAGTGGGGCCTACCTGGGCCTGGGGTTTCTCTGGCCTAGTACAGCAGAGCCCTGCTCTGTTTACACTACCTTCCCCAATCTCTTCCTGGATCCAATTGACAAAACCCTGTCTGCACACAACATTGTTGCAACTTTGCAGCATGAGAAGCTGCCAGCTCTATTGGCTTCAATGCTGCCTGTGACCAGGGTGAAAGTGCAGTCCCCAGAGGCTGCTGGGAATTGTAGTTCTTGGTACAGCTCTTTCCTATGGGGACCGCGTGCGCGATCTTTACTGCGCCTGTCTGAAGCTGTAATGGTCGCCGCTACTCTTAACTGAGCATGCGCAACTTCCAAGAGCTCTTGCACACATGTAATGGCCACCTCTATGCTTGCCAACCTCTGTGCATTGCACAGCACAGGCGCGAACTCCCGCGCCAACCTCAACATGGCCGCCGCGATTGCTCTGCTTACGCGCAAGCCTCCGCACATGCGCGAACACATTAAACAGGGCAGCGTCCTGCCGCAGCAGGACACACGCAAGGGGGAAAGAAACCTGCAGACAGGGGGACCAGAGGGACCCTGGCTACATATGTATGTGCACAGGCAGTCTTCTATGCATGGGTATGTATGTATGTATGTATGTATGTATGTGCAGAGGCAGTCTTCTATGCATGGGTATGTATGTGCACAGGCAGTCTTCTATGCATGGGTAGGAATAGTATGCGTACAGGCAGTCTTCTATGCATGGGTATGTATGTACAGTACGTGTACAGGCAGTCTTCTATGCATGGGTATGTATGTACAGTATGTGTACAGGCAGTCTTCTGTGCATGGGTATGTATGTACAGTATGTGCACAGGCAGTCTTCTATGCATGGGTATGTATGTGCACAGGCCGTCTTCTATGCATGGGTATGTATGTACAGTATGTGTACAGGCAGTCTTCTATGCAGGGGTATGTATGTACAGTATGTGTACAGGCAGTCTTCTATGCATGAGTAAGTACTGTACAGTATGTGCACAGGCTGTGTTTGATGCATTGGTAAGTGCAGTGTTCTCCATGTTTTTTAAAAAAAATATGACCGTATTACTGTACTTTGTTTACAGTACTCGTTAATCATTCACATTTTGTTATAACCATAGGGTGGCAAAGCGGGTTGTGGATGACCTTAGGAACGCAAATAATGATCGCTGTGTGGCAGATGTTAGAGAGCTTCTGCTGAAGGATCACATAACCTGACAATGTTTGAATCAAGCATAAAGAGAATGAGATGCGAATTGGGCTGGAAGTATAGACGTGTCAAGTACAGTGTTTTGCTGTAATATTGTATAATGCAATAGTGTTGTTCAGTATGCCCAATTGCTCAGACTGTGCCTGCACAATTCTATCTTTTCATTACAGAGTGTATCCAATGATAAGGGAGCCAAACAAGATTAAGAGAGTAGTGGAAGCGCAAGCATGGATCGATAGTGGGGAAACGTTTCAGGATGTAATATTTTCGGATGAAACGTCAGTGGCCCTGGAAAGATTTTGCACTTTTGTCTTCTACAAAAAAACTAGGATATCCCTGAAGCCTCATCCCAAGCACCCACTGAAGGTCCATGTGTGGGGTGATATATCTAGGCTTGGAAAACGGCCCATTATAATATTTGACAGTAAGTCCTCGATTTTCTTTTTAGTTCATTTTATTAGATTTGTCATGTACATTAAAACATTTTTGTGATCTCTGTACAGACATCACGGAAAAAAACGTTTCTTCAACCGGAGATTATCGACCCTATAGTTGACTATATAACGGCTACATTCCCATCTGGTCATCAGTTCTTCCAGGATAATGACCCGAGACATACTGCCTCTTTTGCCCATATTCTATCACGCAGTATCAACTGGGTGAAACCACCGCCTGAGTATGTGCTGTATTGTAACTATTTGTCGTTGTTTTACACTGGTTAGATCTTTGCCCTTACATCGCTCTTTCCTTCACTGACGTTGCAGATCACCCTATTTGAACCTCTTAGAACTGGTGTGGCATGAGATGAAACATCACCTGCGGAAAATCGGGAATCCCGCTAACAAGGAGGAACTAGTAGACAGCATATTTCAGTTCTGAAAAAAAAAATCTTTCTGTAGAACGATGCTGTGTGTGTGTGATGTAATCCCAGTATTCAGGGCTCAGCTATCCTAGGTATATCATTTAATTGTACATTTAATCACAACCGTGATAAATCCATCCAGACACTTGAGCATAAATGAAAGCTGTATGAGACTCACTGTAGTATATAGGCAGAAAGGTGTACTGGCTATGCTGGAGGAATGACACAGAACTCTATATATATACCATAAAGGTACTGTCTAAATCCCCAGTAAAACCAAAGTACATACCTTGTAATGAACAGTCTTTGTTAGAGCCTCAGTGGAACAGCTGCTCAGTCTTTTGATGAATGCGTGCATCACGCCAGTAACATAGATAGGTAGTGTGTGGTCCCGTGGGATCCGATGGCGGAGCACTGCAAATGAAAGCAATGGGGGCTGCAAACCAGTTCCGGATTAAAAAGAATTTATTGGGTGGTCTTAGGGAGTACAAAACACTCTGACGCGTTTCAGGACCTGCGTCCCTTTATCAAAGAGTAGATGCGCGTCTGCTATGTTCCCCGTTATAAACTCTGGCTCCCGCCCCCAACGATGACATCACGGGGACTCCAAGTATCGCGCGAGTTGCTGGATAAGCTAGCTCATTGGTAGATATGACAACCAATGGCGCAACTAGCTGGAGAATAGCCTCCCCTGTAGGAGTGGCCTTGGAGTCGTGTATAGTGGGGAAGTAACAATATATACAAAACACAACGTGAATAAAAACAAAAACTGCTTGCTACAGCTATACTAGTTTAAAAGCGCAATCGTTAAAAACATAAGAGATGGAGAAACTGTCTAATGTCTAGCACATACACAATTATGCTAGTTCTCAGGAAGTAAATAGGATCAGATAAACAAACAGAGTTATACATCCAGATTGGTTAACTAGCATAATTGTGTATGTGCTAGACATTAGACAGGGACGCATCTACTCTTTGATAAAGGGACGCAGGTCCTGAAAAAAAGTGTTTTGTACTCCCTATGACCACCCAATAAATTCTTTTTAATCCGGAACTGGTTTGCAGCCCCCATTGCTTTCATTTGCAGTGCTCCGCCATCGGATCCCACGGGACCACACACTACCTTTCTGTAGAACGATGCAACAAATATATAGACCACCTTAACAGTGTTTTGCCCATTCTGATTGCGCGTCAAGGTCTTGCTACTGGCATGTAGTAAGGCTGCAAACATTTCAATGAATAAAGTACTGTACTGAAATGTAAATAGTGTACTTGTCTGGTAGGGGGGAGGTGTCTTTAACATCAATGTATATTGGGATGGTGGTGGGTGGTGCAAGGAGACAGTATGCGTGTATATACTGTGTAATATATGTATATACTGCCCCCCCCCCCCCCAAAAAAAAACATCAGGTCTTCATGATATCACAGCTTCAGCACAGATGGCTCAATCAATTTTTTACCATCTATCAGGACCTGCCCACTGAGCCATAGGTGTTAGTACCTTATCCTGGGCGGGTGTCTTGGGTGTTTTTAGATACACGTGTTATCTATGTGGTGTCATTTGACCCTTATTGTGATACATTTTATGTGGTATTTTGTGTGTCATTCTTTGTTTTACTTTGATAAAGATTTGTGTACTAATTTTGTTTTTCTGGCTTTCTTTCTATGCGCTCCTATTTTTGTGTTTTTTGGCTCAATCAGAGGGTCAGTATAGGACTACAGTAAGTCACTGATTGAGACACCTATGCTGCATCAGGGACTGATTGACCCAGGCATTCATCATATTTCAGTATTTCCCCGATATGCCCTGCAATTGATTCTCTCCTACTGTATTTCCTTGAAAAATAAAAAAAAATCCGTTTTTAATCTTTTTGGTGTCATACTATACTGTACGCTTGCGCAGGTCTGAGCGTGTGTGCTGTCTCTCGGCCTGCATTTTCATTAAAATGGTAGTGCATTGTTAGGTTGGGGGAGGGGGAGGATAAACCCTAGTTTGGTGTGAGGAGCCAGCCAGCCACAAACACTTCAACGAATAAAGTACTGTAATGAAATTTAAATAGTCACCATGTCTGGTCCGGGGGTTGGGGGGGGAGGGTGTCTTTAACATTAATGGATATTGGGATGGTGGAGGGTGGCGCAAGGAGAGACAGTATGCGTGTGTGTGTGTATACTGAACCCCACCTTCCCCCCCCAACAGGACACATTTTCATGATATCACAGCTTCAGCACAGGTGGCTCAATCAGAGGCTCAGTCATGGGCGTCCGCAAGGGGGGGCGCTTGCCCCCCCCTGGATCCTGGGCCGCCAACAGCGGGGAACAGAGGGCACTGGCGTGACAGGATTTAGCGCGCTCTTCTGCAAAAAAAAAAAACCTCCCTTGTCTCCTGATTGGCTGGCGCGTGTTGGCACGCTGCCAGGATTTTTTTTTTTTTTTTTGTCCCTCGCAACTCTATCTCAGCGGTGCGCAAAACTGGGGGGCGCCAAATAATTTAGGGGGTGGGCGCAGCCTGTGCGGCGAAACCTGGGGGCAGAGCAGAAGATCCGTGCTGTGTTTCCCTGTGCTTGCAGAGGGGGCGGGGCGTCCCTCTGCACACAGACACAAGCCCTTCTCTTCCTGTCTTTACTTGAGTGGGGAGCCGAGCAAGCAGTACAGGTGTGTGTGTGTGTGTGTGTGTGTGTGTGTGTATATATAGTGATGTGTGTGTGTGTGTATAGTGATGTGTGTGTGTATAGTGATGTGTGTGTATATATATGTATAGTGATGTCACTGTGTGTGTGTGTGTGTGTATATATATATGTATAGTGATGTCACTGTGTGTGTGTGTGTGTATATATATGTATAGTGATGTCACTGTGTGTGTGTTTATATATATGTATAGTGGTGTGTGTGTGTGTATATATGTGTGTGTGTGTGTGTGTGTGTGTGTGTGTGTGTGTGTGTATATATGTATAGTGATGTCACTGTGTGTGTGTATATATATGTATAGTGATGTCACTGTGTGTGTGTGTGTGTGTGTGTGTGTATATATATATATATGTATAGTGATGTGTGTGTGTGTGTGTGTATATGTATAGTGATGTGTGTGTGTGTGTGTGTGTGTATATATATATATGTATAGTGATGTGTGTGTGTGTGTGTATATATGTATAGTGATGTGTGTGTGTGTGTGTGTGTGTGTGTGTGTGTGTATATATATATATAGTGATGTGTGTGTATAGTGGTGTGTGTGTGTGTATATATGTATAGTGATGTCACTGTGTGTGTGTGTGTGTGTGTGTGTATATATATGTATAGTGATGTCACTGTGTGTGTATATATATATGTATAGTGATGTGTGTGTGTGTGTGTGTGTGTGTGTGTGTGTGTGTGTGTGTGTGTGTATGTATAGTGGTGTGTGTGTGTGTGTGTGTGTATATATATATATGTATATGTATAGTGATGTGTGTGTGTGTGTATATATGTATAGTGATGTGTGTGTGTGTGTATATGTATAGTGATGTGTGTGTGTGTGTGTGTGTGTGTGTGTGTGTGTGTGTGTGTGTGTGTGTGTGTGTGTGTGTATATATATGTATAGTGATGTGTGTGTGTTTGTGTGTGTATATATATATATATATATACACACAATGTGTAGTGATGTGTGTGTTTTGTGATTGAATGTGTGCTGTGATTGTGTGTGGTGTGGGGGGTGTTGTTTGTGTTGTGATTGATTGTGTGCTTGGCGAGACAAACAAAATTGACATTGAAGCATGCTCAGCAGCAGTCAATGCGCACAACCCCACACCCACACACAGCCACACACAAACACAGAAATAGCCCTGATCCATAACCCCCACTCGTGCTTGCAAAATTATGCAGGACACCCTGTGCTCATGCTTGGAGAGTTGGTGATGTCACCACTCTCGGCGGCAGCGTGGACGCAGCCTAATTTTGCAAGCGCGAGCTGTTGAAACATATTTGTATTTACGTTGTATATCGTTTAATAAAGGGGGGGGGCTTCATGTGATTTTGATTACATCAGGCAGGGGGGGGCCCGAGAAATTAAATGGATGAAAAGGGGGGCTCGGCATAAAAAGTTTGCTCACCCCTGCGAGTCTATCTGACCTTGCATAGCGAGGCCTGCCCTTTCCTGCATGGAGCAAGTCAGGTGAGTACTGCTCCATGCCACTCTCGCTTCCCCCCTGTCCTCCTGCTCTGATTCCCCCCCCCCCTGCTCCGGTCCCCCCTTCCCGTTCTGATTCCCCCCCTGCTCCGGGTCCCCCCTTCCCGTTCCGATTCCCCCCCCCTGCTCCGATTCCCCCTTGTTGCGAGTGTCTGAGTTTGTGTCTGAGTGTGTGTCTGTGTGTGTGTGAGATCAGGAGGGGAGGGAATGAATGTGAGGAGGACGGATTCAGGGAGTGGGTTTGAGTCAGAGGGGCATAATTGATGGAGGGGGGAGAGTGAGGAGACAGGGGGTGTAATAGAGGAAGTGAGGAAGAGAGGGGTGAGGGGAGAGAGTGAATGAAGAAGAGAGGGGGTAAGAAAGAGATGGGGCTACACCTTGGGACTATCTGCATTAGAGTGGGGTGTGTGGGGTGTGGTGTGTGTCTGAGTCTGAGTGAGAGAGAGAGTCTGAGTGAGAGAGAGAGAGTCTGAGTGAGCGAGGGATTCTGAAGGGGAGGGAGTATGAGGGGGGGAGTCTGAGAGAGTCTGAGGGGGAGAGAGTCTGAGGGGGAGAGAGTCTGAGGGAGAGAGAGAGTCTGAGGGGGAGAGAGAGAGTCTGAGGGGGAGAGAGAGAGAGAGTCTGAGAGTGAGAGTCTGAGAGGGAGAGTGAGAGTCTGAGAGGGAGAGTGAGAGTCTGAGAGGGAGAGTGAGAGTCTGAGAGGGAGAGGGAGAGTCTGAGAGGGAGAGTGAGAGTCTGAGAGGGAGAGGGACAGTCTGAGAGGGAGAGTCTGAGAGGGAGAGGGAGAGTTTGAGAGGGAGAGTTTGAGAGGGAGAGTCTGAGAGGGAGAGGGAGAGTCTGAGAGGGAGAGTCTGAGAGGGAGAGTGGGAGAGGGAGAGGGAGAGGGAGAGGGAGAGTGGGAGAGGGAGAGTCTGAGAGGGAGAGGGAGAGTCTGAGAGGGAGAGGGAGAGTCTGAGAGGGAGAGTGGGAGAGGGAGAGTTTGAGAGGGAGAGTCTGAGAGGGGGAGAGTCTGAGAGGGGGAGAGTCTGAGAGGGGGAGAGTCTGAGAGGGGGAGGGTCTGAGAGGGGGAGGGTCTGAGAGGGGGAGGGTCTGAGAGGGGGAGGGTCTGAGAGAGGGAGGGTGTGTGTTTGTGTCTGTCTGTGAATGAATACAGACACCAACCCACAGTCAGTCAGTCACCCACCCAAGTGTCAGTCACACACGAGTCAGTCAGTCAAAGTGTCAGTCACCCCCCCCCCCCCCCCCACAACCACTCTCTCTCTCTGTCTAGTTAACATTATGCCCCCCCCTGAAAACATTTCTGCGGATGCCCATGGGCTCAGTATAAGACTACAGTAAGTAACTGATTGAGACACCTATGCTGCAGCAGGGACTGATTGAGCCACCTGCGCTGAAGAGGGGATATCATGATAATCTGATCTGGAGTTGAGATATATACATCTCTAACATACTGCATACAGTACTGTGCAGTTGTGATTCCCAGCTGGACCCCGCAGGCCTGCTTCTTTCAGTTCAGGGGCCATAACAGCCGGACTCTCCCTGGCTGAGAGAACTTTCACTTCCACTCTCTCTGTGGAGTAAAGCAGTCTCTCAGCATAGCTTCCTGTGTCTTTTAAAACCCTTCCTTGTTTCACTGAGGTGTTTCACTGAGGTGTTTCACTGAGGTGCCCAGCCCCTGATTAATCAGTTTTCAGCTTCTGCTCTTTCTCTGAGGAGATTAACACTCTGTGGACTGGCTGCAGCGTCTCTCAATTCACTGTTCCAGTCAGTGACTCTGTCACAGCATGTATCAATGCATTTACGGGCTGGCTATTCGCGTCATAACAAAAGTTAATAATACTGTATATTATATTTACCTTCATTAAAAACCACGCCAACTCTGCAGTTGATACTGGGACAGGAAGCCAGAATTAGTTATAGAGGTAAAACCAGGTTGAGATTGTTGCTGATAGCAGTCGGTTAGATCACAAAAGGTATATTCAGGTGGTGGTTGGGGGGGGGGGGAGGGAGGTGATCCTGTTGATACTCTTGAAACTCAGATTGTGGCTCATCAGATGGTGACTCATTGCGAAATTGGGATGTACAATTATTCAATGTTGCGTCACAGTCCCGCTCCTTGCTCGTACCCTTCTCCTTTTGCCATGATCAAACATATAGGCACATGCTGGTAGTAATGACCAAAAACCCTGTTTAATCCCTGCGCATAGCATTGTGAGAACAAAGCAATTATTACTTGACAAAATACATCGAACCATGTTCTTCCATCCATCGCTAGGTGAATTTTTGTAGTAGTCATAATTGCAAATTATATAGTCATATATTTCTGATACAGTGGCTCGATCATTAATTGCTAAAAAGATCAGATATGCAAAACTATCTTTGGGTCTTCTAGAAGCACCTGACATATTGGAAAAATTGTCCTACTCTCCTGTAAATTGTCTCCGTATCTGTGTGCCCAAAAAGCAAAGTGAAAAAAAAGTGTACATTTGTCAATTTTGTACAAGAATACTGTAACAAAAAAATGCAACAACTCAAATTCATTAACGCTTACAGTGCTCAAGGCTAAATAACAATGGGTTCTTGTAAGACTTTCTGGACTGAAGCAGCAGGCAATTTTTTTTTTCACTTTGCCATCTGCCGGACAGGCGACAAAATACAAACAAACAAATCCTAATTCCGTCTGACATATTCTTGTTAAATACAGGTGTGATTAGCAACACAAAGAGTTGGCGAGAGTTAAATAGTATGTATATTGATTATATCTCCCAAACAAAGCAAGAGATGTCTGCACTTTTGTCGAGGAAAGCCAGAAAAACAAAAAGGCCATATATGTACATCAGGGCATCCCCACTATATCATCCTCCCATCCTACACCTCTTCCTAACTCTCCTCCAACCTTCCTTGACTCTTTTTTCGCTGTCAAAGAGGAGGATGTGTCGTTGCTGATCTCCTCTTCTCCTTCTATTACCTGACCTCTTGACCCCATTCCCTCCCATCTCCTAAAACCTCTTGCTCCTACTATAATCCCTACACTCACACACATTTTTAACTCCTCCCTCTACTCTGGTACCTTTCTCTCTTCCTTCAAACATGCAACAGTTATACCAATACTCAAAAACAGCAAGTTTGATCCTACCTGTCTTTTTAACTATCGGACTGTCTCCCTCCTTCCCTTTGCCTCTAAACTCCTTGAATGTCTTGTATTTTCTTGCTTGCTCCATTTTCTCAACACCTACTCTCTCCTAGATCCTCTACAATCTGGCTTCCGCACTACTTACTCCACAGAAACAGCCCTCACTAAAATAAATAATGACCTCCATGCTGCCAAAGACAGAGGTCACTACACTCTGCTCATATTACTTGACCTCTCTGCAGCATTTGATACTGTGGACCACACTCTTCTCCTTCACATTCTCCATACTCTTGGAATTCGTAACATAGCTTTATCCTGGATCTCCTCTTACCTCTCCCATCGTACTTTCAGTGTCTCTTTTGCTAACGCCTCCTCTTCTATCGATCTCTCTGTGGGGGTACCCCAGGGCTCTGTCCTGGGACTTCTTCTCTTTTCTCTGTACACACTCTCTACGTGACCTAATCACATCTCTTGGGTTCAAATATCACCTCTATGCTAATGACACACAAATGTACTTTTCTACCCCTGACCTTACACCTGCTGTACAGACTAAAGTTTCTGAATGTCTTTCTGCTATATCATTGTAACGGGTGCTCACCACAAACAGGACAGGGACCACGAGGCTGAGGTGGGGATGTTGGTATTCACCGACCTACAACTGCGAAACTACGTCCAGAGTCCAGAATGGTAGTCGTGTAGCCGGGTCAGCGTAGGATGGTTGTGATGCTCGCGGTGGTCTAGGATAGGAGAAGTCGGATGGTCGTTGTGCGAAGCCGGGGTCCAAGAGTAGAGAAGGTGGGAGTCCAAATGCAAGCCAAAGTCAAGGGTCAGAGAAGGCAGAAGCCCAGGTACAATCCGAGGTCAGGGTACTACGAGAAAGGCAGAATGCACAAGGCAAGGAAAGGCAGCAGGGTGCTTGAGGCAAGCACTACGTCACAAAACAAAGGACTGATGGCCAATTGTAGGACTGCACAAGGCTGAAGGCAATGAATGATTACACAAATTCTGTCCACTGTTAAGCAGGGGCGGTGTGTACCGCAGGTGTGAAGAAATTGTAGATAGCATTAACCCTACGCGTGTCCCTGGTAACACGGAACAGGCACGTAGTCACCTGAGCGCGAGAAACGTTCTCCGTGACATCAAGGGACGCGTCGCGAGGTCAGAGCCTAAGCCCGATCCTGGTAGGGGTAGCGTGGTGCTTGCGCGTAGGTTCCGTGTTTGGCGCCTCACCCGAGACGTCACGGGGTGCGTCACGAGGGTGGAGCCTAAGCCCGATTCGTGCGGTCTCCAGCCTGGCAGCACGGCGCCTGTGCGCAACCTAAGTGTGAGGCGCATCACCCGTCTCATCACGGGACACGTCATGGGGGCCGGACCGAAGCCCAATCCTTACAATCATCCTGGATGGCCCTCCACCGACATGGCAAAAACAGAGCTCATCCTACGTCCTCCCAAACCTGGCCCTACTACCTCCTTCCACATTACTGTTGGAAGTACTACCATTTACCCAGTAGCCCAAGCATTTATTTATTTATAAAATGTTTTACCAGGAAGTAATACATTGAGAGTTACCTCTCGTTTTCAAGTATGTCCTGGGCATACAGTTAAGATGACAAATAATACATGGTTACAAATACAGTTACGTAAGTGAACATGGTATACGTTATATACAAGACATTGCATGCACAGTTAAAGATAATATATATTATAGGTGTATGTAACAGTTACAGACCAGATTAAAATGTGAGACAGCCTTAGTTTTGAAAGAACTTAAAATGGTGGTGGATATGAGAGTCTCCGGTAGGTTGTTCCAGTTTTGGGGTGCACGGTAAGAGAAGGAAGAGCGGCCGGATACTTTGTTGAGCCTTGGGACCATGAACAGTCTTTTGGAGTCAGATCTTAGATGATAAGTGCTGCGTGTGGTAGGGGTGAGGAACTTGTTCAGATAGATGGGTAGCTTTCCCAGAAAGTATTTGAAGGCAAATAAACTTTGCGCCTAGACTCAAGTGATGACCAATCTAGTTCTTTGAGCATTTCGCAGTGATGTGTGTTGTAGTTGCATTGGAGAACAAAACGGCATATTGAATTGTTGAGGGTGTCAAGTTTGATAAGGTGGGTTTGGGGCGCCGAGCCGTATACTATGTCTCCATAGTCAATAATTGGCATTAGCATCTGCTGTGCAATACGCTTTCTGACCAGCAGACTTAGGGAGGATTTGTTCCTGTAAAGTGCACTTAGTTTGGCATAGGTTTTGGATGTCAGGGTATCAATGTGCATCCCGAATGTTAAGTGGGAGTCAAACCATATGCCCAGGTATTTAAAACTAGTAACAGGAGTTAGGGTGGTGTTAGCGTTAGTTCTGATCTGGAGCTCAGTCACTGGAAGCTTTAAAAATGTAGTCTGGGTCCCAAATACCATTGTTAGTCTTGTCAGTGTTTAAAAACAGTTTGTTTTGGGAAATCCAGTTTTCGATTCTCAAAAAGTCAGACTGAAGTATGTGTTCAAGATCGGAGAGGCTGTGGCTGTGTGCATATAGGATTGTGTCATCTGCATACATGTGTATTGAGGCTCCCTTACAAGCTGTGGGAAGATCATTGATGAACACTGAGAAGAGTATGGGCCCCAGAACAGTGCCTTGCGGGACACCACAGGTGATATCCAAGAGGTTGGAGTTAGAGCCTGAGATGGACACATGTTGGGATCTACCTGATAGGTAGGACTGAAACCAGTTTAAAGCATGCTTCCCTATTCCAGAGCACTGAAGTTTGTTACGCAGGATAGCATGATCAACAGTGTCAAAAGCCTTTGCAAAATCTAGGAATATTGCACCAGTGAGTTGTCCCCGTTCCATTCTACACTGGATTTCATTGCAAACTTTTAGCAGGGTAGTTACGGTGGAGTGTTTGGGGCGAAAGCCAGATTGGAATTGGCTGGGGAAATTTGTCTTGGTATAGTAATCGCTTAATTGCGAGTGAACACATTTTAACATGACTTTGGGTAGTATTGGGAGAAGAGAGATTGGCCTGTAGTTTGAGACAGTGTTTTTGTCCCCACTTTGAAGATTGGGACAACTCTGGCAGTTTTCCAGGTCTTAGGGATATGGCCTGCAGACAGGATAGAGTTGACTATGGAAGCAATTGGTTTGGCAATGGCTGGGACACCAAGTCTTAGGAACTTAGATTGCAGTAAGTCAGGTCCACATTGGCTGCTTAGTTTTAATTTGAGGCGTGCTTGTCTAATCTCGTCTTCGGATACTGGGCCAAATTGAAAACTGTGGGCAGTGTTGGGATGGGGTGGGGCTATATGGGTACTCCCAGGATGAGATTCATGTTTGTGGTTTGGGTTGCGTTTCGCTAATAAGTTAGTAGCACACCCCACAAAGTAATCATTGAATGCATTTGCAATGTCAGTGGGGTTTGTCAGAGTAATATCCCCCTTAGTGATATTGGTTGTTGATGGTTAGAAGGTTGGAATATGTTGTTGATAACTTTCTAGACGTTAGCTGGGTTTGATGTATTCTGGAGGAGATTGTCAGAGTAATATTGTGCTTTTGCATGTCTTGTTTGCCTTGTGCACATGTTCCGCAGGCATCTGTAGTGATTGAGATCCTTGGTAGTGCCAGTTACTTTGTAGATTTTCCACAAGGCATCCCTGAACTGGTAGGGAGCATGGGTATCTCAGAGTTTTAAGAACTCGGATTGGAAATAGTCGAGCACAGAATCGAGGTTGGGAATTAAATCGATTCTGCATGCTGCCTAGGTGTCACACTCGACTCCTCTCTCACATTCTCCTCTCACATTCAAAAGGTAGCTAAAACCTGTCATTTTTTCCTCCGCAATATTACGGAGTGGGAACTGACTGACCCCTGTGATCTAATCGCGGTCCCTGGGTACAGGAGTGCCCAGGGAGGTAAAGTGCACCAACAAATCCACACAGGGGTAGCGCTACCTCACACTTTGTTTGGGTGGGACTGCCTCATGGACGTTGAGTGGTTAGGTGCCTGAGGCACCCTCAGTACTTTGGGGGAACCACATCGGGGTGTTGGGGTGTGTGTGGGTATTGCATTGGGGCATTGTTGTTGTTGTTATTGTTATTATATAGTTATATGTATGTCAGTAAATATAGGTTAGTTGTATACATGTGTGTGTATCACTTATTACTGACTGTGTTGGTTCCTGTGAGGGGTTATCCCACCAACGCTGGGATCCTTCATAGGTGGAGGCGCTGCAATGATAAGGAGAAAGACTTACCCCAGGCTCCCAGCGCCGGAGGCTTAGCCCTCCAGTGAGCGAACAGATACTTAGCACACGTAGTTCCCTTAGTCATAGGGAAAGGGGACTACCTACCTTTAAAGCTGCAGTTCAAGCTGCCGTTTTTAAAAATATATATTTTTTCCCCATTCAATATGTGCATCAATACAATCTGCACACTGACAAGTGATTAGCTAAGTTGAAGATTGATCCGTTCTCTTGTAATCGATCGCTTGCTGCGGGTTATTTAATTCAGTTCTTGCAAAGCATTGTGGGCAATGTAGTCCTGGAATATGATTGACTGGTCAGTTACTAGATACAATTGGTGCACTACTAGAGAGAGGGCTGGGCTGGCTCAAGAGCCAGAGCCTATCAGCAGGGGAAGGGGCTGTCACTTTGGAAATGCTTCCTACATTAGAAACATTAAAAATGTCTTAGTATTTACTCATAGTACAGAACTGATAAATTTAAAAAAAACATGTAGGATATTGCTTGAACTGCTGCTTTAATTCTTAATTGATTTCAATTAACGGCTATATCCTTTCTGCCACGTGTAGGAGTCCCCGCTTCCCTCCAGGCCGGCTCGGGTGAGGACCTCTCCTCCTCTGGGTGAGTAAAGGATGATTTTATTCCCAGTTTTTTTTAGGAATTCGCCACCCTCAGATAGTTCTTTGATCGAAAATGCCTTTCCATTATTTATAACTAAGAGGTTGAAAGGAAAGGACCAGCGGCACCGGACGCCATTTCCGGCTGCAAATTTCTCCTTCTGTTTAACGTTGTGGGGGAAAGATTTTTAAGGATCTGCATCTTTATTCCCTCACATGTGCTGAAAGGTGTATTCCTGGTAACTTGGCATACTGCTTCTCTTGTTCTGTAGTAGTGAAATCGTATTGTAATGTCTCTAGGGGGGTTCTCAGCTTGCGGCCTGGCTCTTAGAGCTCTATGACTCTATCCATCTGAAGCTCAGCCTCGGGTTTCTCGGGGAGGATAGACGTCAGCCATTTTGATATATGTTCTTCTATATCAGTAACAGGTTCAGGTAAAACACTTTCCAGTGACAAAGGATTATGCTCAGCCGATGAGCCAGTGGGCCGGCTGAGCATATAACAGGGAGGAGAGCCAATGAGTGAGGAGCGAAGCGGAGGCGCGCCGTCAGCGCGGGCTGCGATTGGTTGCAGTCACGCAGGAGACAGATGAGGGTTGTATAGCAGCTGCAGGTAAATGACACGGCGCCGGCACTTGTTGAGCGTGCGTTATGTGCACACGTGGCACGCTGATGACACCCCCCCCACGGGTGCAACCTAGAGGCGGGACCAGGAGCCTCCATATTTACGTCTGCGTGTGACACGCAAGTGCCCGTAGTCCGGCGGCTGGAGGAGGATGAGTCCGGTAGAAGTAGTATATGCCACTGGATTGATCCTCTCCACCACGGAATAATGTACAAGGAACCTGGGTGCCAGTTTAAGCGTGGGCACCTTGAGGCGTATGTTCTTAGATGACAACCAGACAATAATAGTATTTTCATACTTTTTGTGTGGATAAACGGCAATCCCTTGCACGTGGACATGAGGTTTTCAAAAGAAAAATCAAGGTGCTACAATGTGAACTCTAAATATATACAGTACAATACTATATTAAATATAAATATTCTGCAGCCTGGGTGAAGTGGGGAATCTTCCACCCCTACAAAAAGTGCTAGAAGGAAAGGGAAGACTCCCTGGTGCATGAATATATTACTGATGATACCTAGAAGCACTGATGGTATACCAAGATTCCCACAGAATAAGCAGTAATAGAAAAAAATAAACATAACATTTATTAAAAATATACTAAAATGAGTACAAACAGATAGCTCCTCAACCGGAGTCTAACACACAATAAACCATATGTCTTGATTAAGCTTAATCAACCAGCATAACACATACACAGTAATAACATAACATTGTGACAGATATATCCAGGTATTGGACTTTTGCAGATTAGTAAGTATGTGACCCCTCTGTGATACATAGGTGGATATCGCAGCAATATGTCCAAATATGCAAGGGATACATTTCAATCTGTATTGGCACTAAAACACAGTTTTAAAACCTTTTAGCATACAAATCCCTCTTGTCCGAGGAAGTGTTAGTTGAAGACTGTGTGGATTACACACCAGATTTCAGTGCGTTTGGCAGCCTGAGATTTTTGTAAGTAATCTTCATAATGATGTTATATATTCAATTATGGATGCTGAAGTTACTCCACCTGGAAGATGTATATTTTCTATGTTGTGTAGATTAATATTCTACTATTATCCGTGGTGGTTAGTTTCTATTTAGAGACGCTAGTCTGTGTGTGTGTGTGTGTGTGTGTGTGTGTGTGTGTGTGTGTGTGTGTGTGTGTGTGTGTGTGTGTGTGTGTGTGTGTGTGTGTGTGTGTGTGTGTGTATATGTATATATAGCAAATGGAAATATTACTGTATGTTCATTTGCATGTCTTAGACAGGTCTGCAACCCCGCCTTTCACCATTATCACACAGCACTTCCACTGAAGCAAGGGATTCTGGGAAATGACATGCAAGTGAGCACCCAGTCACCTTTTGCTTCAAAACCATATAACATGGACCCCTATAAGCTTATGCTTGCTGCATTTCACAGCTTTTGAGCACAGCCTGGGTTAAGATGCATAGCCAGTACATCTTAATCCAGGCTGTGCTCAAAAGCTGTGAAATGCAGCGAGCATAAGCTTATAGGGGACCATGATATGGTTTTGAAGCAAAAGGTGGCACTGTGTGCTCATTTGCATGTAATTTCCAATAATCCCTTGCTGCAGTGGAAGTGCTGTGTGCTGGGTGATAATGGTGAAAGGCGGGTTGCAGACCTGTCTAAGACATGCAAAAGAGCATACAGTAATATTTCCATTTGCTATACTGTATGCTTTACTGTGGAGGGTTTTTGTCACTTTTTGTACCCACCATAACTTAACTAAGTGTGTGTATATGTATATGTGTGTATAGATATATATATATATCTATATCTATATATAGATATAGATATATATACATACCCCACATTAACGTACGCAATGGGTCCGGAGCATGTATGTAACGCGAAAATGTACTTAAAGTGAAGCACTACCTTTTCCCCACTTATCGATGCATGTACTGTACTGCAATCGTCATATACGTGCATAACTGATGTAAATAACGCATTTGTAACAGGCTCTATAGTCTCCCCGCTTGCGCACACCTTCGGTACAGGTAGGGAGCCGGTATTGCTGTTCAGGACGTGCTGACTGGCGCATGCGTGAGGCGCCATTTGCCTATTGAGTGAGATGTACTTACTCGCGAGTGTACTTAAAGTGAGTGTCCTTAAACCGGGGTATGCCTGTGTATGTATATATGTATGTGTATGTGTATATATATATATATATATATATACATACATACATACACAGGCATACCCCATATATATATATATATATATATATATATATATATATATATATATATATATATATAGCGCCAGCTCCATAGCATAATACTGTATAAAAAGGAATTTATAACTAGAGAGTAGTCTCCAGGACGTGTACTCGCGTAGTATGTAAAAACACATTGATTTGAGACAATCTGTAACTGGACACTAGCAGCTGGAGGACGGATAGTGTGTAGATATCACAGAAACAATGTGATGTTAGTTGTGAGGGATACTCATCTATGATGAAAGGGGCTTCAGTTAGTCTGCACCTCCTCCGGTATTCGGATACTACTCAGCACGGCTTTTCCTACACAGGTGCATCAGCGTAGTTCCGATTTATATATCTATACAAAAGTGTCTATTCATTTATGAAAAGCCTTTAATAGTAATGGTTGTGTGATTTATGTATAATTAATACATTCGTAAAGTCAAACAATTGTATTCGAATACTGCTGTGTATCAATATATTTTTGCGAAATGTATGCTATTTGATCATTTTCTGATATCTATACAGGGTATATCTGTGGGTACTGTAATAAATTTACTTTATTGATTATTACATTATAACAATATAAACAAACGGTTTATATTTCAATTTGTTTTGTCCTATTATATATTTTTTAGTACAATTACATTGCCTAATTTTGAGATGTATTTAATAAATCTACCTGCTGATTGTTAAGAAGATTCAACGTAGACGTATAGCGAACAAAAAAATAATTTATTAGCGAGTCCAACCAACGAAGCAGACTGTAAACTTTTAATAGGTAACAAAACAGACATGTAACAATGTAAAACCAAAGTGCAACACAAAACAAGTAAACAGAGGGGAATACATTAGTAAAGGATAGACAATCACTCTTCCTCTACTGCCCTGAGCACCACTGTTTGCATGGCATGCCTTGTTCTTAAGTTCTTTGCAGGGTTCATGTTCTTTAAAAAAAAGAAAGTAGACTTTTTTAGAAAATCTATGCCTGAATTGTGGGAACCCTGAAACACATTTGTAATCACCTGTAGCTTCTGGTTTTCCAGGGCCAACATCTCCTTGTTGTAGGTATTCTGTACTTTTTGAGTGGTACACTACCGACACGTTTTATCCGAGCACGGCTAGCACCGCAAGCCGGGGGTTGCCCCGGCGTGCTAGCCGCACTCCCTCAGCGTGCCGCGCATCACCGATGCGCGGTCACGCGTCATCGGGTGCCTGCACGCGCGTCCCCGAGGGAGCCCTGGTGTCCCGCGATGTGGGGGACGGCGGCAGGGAGTTCCGGGGGACCCGGCGGACCCGGCAGCGGGAGGGAGAGCGCCCCGATCGGAGGGCGCTCCTCCGCTGCTTCGGCGCGCGCCCGGCACCCTCCGGCGCGCGCCAGGTTACTGCTGCGGCCGAGAACGGGCAAATGCTCGAATAAACTCGGCCGCAGCAGTAGTTCACTGTTGATAACGGTTTCACACACTGAATCCTCCAACTCTACGAATGCAGTTGTGTCAAAGACGGCCTGCAAACACTGGGAAACCTCCACTAAAGTTACAGCAAGCACTTGAGATGGAGTTAAAGGAGTACATGATGCATAAATTTGGGGCGCAGATGATGTTGACGGGCGATATAGATTACAATCCGTTACTGCAGGTGTCATCTGCTCTCTTAGGAAGAGCATACTAGAAATTACATTTTTTAATTACATTATTTAATTCACGTCAGAAAGATTCACTCAAATTTTTTCCTTTGGACTTGGCAAAGTCACCTAACAATAAAAATACAAATAATTATGAACAGTGACGGAAAATACTAATTACAAGAGGGTTTTTTTTTTAAGTATTCGTTGGTATGAATTAAGTATGATGCAATTCAACATTAAACAATTGGTTTAAAAAATATAATATTCATCGATCAAAGAAAGATGCCATTTAAATACCTGAATTTTTTTCAACACATATTTAACAAATTGAAACAATAAACTATTTAAAACACAAAACTACTTGCACACTCAATCTAGCATTGAGTGTGATATACTGTGCAAAAATTACAATAATTCTAAAACGTGGTTTTAATAAGACAATAGTTTATAAAATTAAGATTTTAACAGAATTACATAATTAAATATTCAAAATCACGTAATCAATACAGAAAAAATGAAATAAATATACTGTTTGTACAAAGATTCAATTTATAAAATAGAAAAGCTACACGTTTTTATATGTATGTATCAATTTACAAAAACAAGAGACGATAATTATGCTGCTAATCCAAAATTTATTCAATGACACCAACACTGAGGTATCTAGTGTGAAAATGTATTTTGACTAAAACTGTACTTGATTGGCCGGAAAATTACACGTGAAGCTGCAGCTGTCTGAAAAATCACATTTTTTGATCTTTGCAAAACGCAAAACGCTGAAGCTTCAACGCGCAGCTTTCCCGCCAGACGTGCAGGCATGGTAGTTGCTAACAACACAAAAAACTGAAGAGTGGTTTCCGGGCGTGTGCACGCAAGTACGCGCATGCAGCGACGCCGGCACCATAATCCCAGCCTTAGTTCCGCCCACAGCCTCTGCTGCCTGCTCTCTGCAATCCCCCCCCCCTCAGCTCCCGATTCAGAAGGCAAGTTGCTGTTAAGGAACCCGGAGGAGGAAGGGGGCCCTGACTTCTGTGGTTGTCGGCTAGACGGCTGGGCCAAATGTCCCTGCTCTCCTCACGTTGGCAGCCCTGAGTGAGCCCCCCAGGAGCACGGGCCCCTGGGCTGCCAGGCTACCCAAGCTATAGCTACGCCCCTGCTCTGTTTTACTTAAGGGTATGTTTTCAGGAGGTCGGGGGAGTGACATCAAGGGCTCTAAGGTCAAAGGGAATGAACGATTTATGCGAAATGTGGAACTATTCTTGTATTGTTTGTCACCGCCGGGTGGGGCGGCTGTTTGTGGTAGAGACTTCGCCCATAAGTATCAGGTTTGAGCGTATTGCCCAGTTAGTAATTGGTGTTTTGGCCTGTGTAGGGCGGCTGGAGCATCCACCTAGGTGGGTGATGCTTTACGGTGGCTGTGTCAATCGACTGACAGCAAAGAGGAGTTACGAGCCACAGCAACGCTGGGAATTCTCCACATGGTACGGGCCAGTCTGTGTTAAAATATAATATTGAGTTGTACTACTAATATCTGTGCCCTTTTTCCTCCAGTGTATTGATGGTTACCTTTGTCCTGTGGTACGGGCCTATTGGGCCTACTCTAGCCAAGATATTCTAGGCGTCCAGGTTTTGCCGGGACAGTCCCGTTTTTTTCATTCCTGTCCCGGTTGCCGGTAATGTCCCGGGTTTTGGCCCTGTTCCCGGTTCTTGTAGCAGGATGCAGTGGCGCGCGATGTGGGGGCGCTGCGCAATGCGGCGGGGGCAACGCACGGGCGGTGAGGAGAAGATGCTGTAGCAGGTGAGGATTTGCAGAATGCCGTGGGGGGTTGGGCTTGTGGAGAATGCCGGCCAGGCCGCAGGGGATTGGTAGAAGGATGCCGGGGGCGGGTCTTTGTAGGATGCCGGGCCGCAGGGGATTGGTTGGAGGACAGAGGAAGCGGGGCGGGGCTCTGTGTGTGTGTGTGTGCGGCTCTGTGTGTTTGTGTGGCTCTGTGTGTGGCTCTGTGTGTGTGTGTGTGTGTGTGTGTGTGTTTGTGGCTGTGTGTGTGTGTGTGTGTGTGTGTGTGTGTGTGTGTGTGTGTGTGTGTGTGTGTGTGTGTGTGTGTGTGTGTGTGTGTGTGTGTGGCTGTGTGTGTGTGGCTGTGTGGCTGTGTGTGTGTTTGGGTGGTTGTATGGGTGTGTGTGTGTGTGTGTGTGTGTGTGTGTGTGTGTGTGTGTGTGTGTGTGTGTGTGTGTGTGTGTGTGTGTGTGTGTGTGTGTGTGTGTGTGTGTGTGTGTGTGTGTGTGTGCGTGTGTGTGTTTGTGGCTCTGGGTGTGTGTGTGTTTGTGGCTCTGGGTGTGTGGGTCAGTGACTCTGGGTGTGTGGGTCAGTGACTCTGGGTGTGTGGGTCAGTGACTCTGGGTGTGTGTGTCAGTGGCTCTGGGTGTGTGGGTCAGTGGCTCTGGGTGTGTGGGTCAGTGACTCTGGGTGTGTGGGTCAGTGGCTCTGGGTGTGTGTGTCAGTGGCTCTGGGTGTGTGGGTCAGTGGCTCTGGGTGTGTGGGTCAGTGACTCTGGGTGTGTGTGTCAGTGGCTCTGGGTGTGTGGGTCAGTGACTCTGGGTGTGTGTGTCAGTGGCTCTGGGTGTGTGGGTCAGTGGCTCTGAGTGTGTGTGTCAGTGGCTCTGGGTGTGTGGGTCAGTGGCTCTGGGTGTGTGGGTCAGTGACTCTGGGTGTGTGTGTCAGTGGCTCTGGGTGTGTGGGTCAGTGACTCTGGGTGTGTGTGTCAGTGGCTCTGGGTGTGTGGGTCAGTGGCTCTGAGTGTGTGGGTCAGTGGCTCTGGGTGTGTGGGTCAGTGGCTCTGGGTGTGTGGGTCAGTGGCTCTGGATGTGTGTGGGTCATGACAACGGGACGCATTATGGCGCCAAGGAATCACGTGATGCCACATTGTCATGGCAACATGTCACCGCCTGACGTCAGTGTCTCATTGTCATGGCAACGGGGTGCGTCACATGATGTAATTTGTTTTATAAATATTTTTTTAATGTGTCCGGGTTTTCATTTTGAATATCTGGTCACCCTATGTATACAGTATGTTCTCACCTCCCTCGGGCAGCAGGTGGCAGTATAGCACCGTTCATTGTGAGATGCCTTGTAATAAATAGCCACAGTTGCTGGAATAAAGCTCATGGCTTTGCCAATCCCTCCACAGTGAAAGGGTTAAACTTCCTCAGTGATTTTATTCACTTTCCACCCGTTTTGTCACTTCCAATGCACGGATCTCTTTCAAGATATTTAAAATATTTACTCAACTGCAGAAATCCAGGATTAGGAGAGGCCTACTAACAAGTAATGTTTCTGCTTAACTAACTTTATTCTGTGTACACAAAGTCATGTTTATGTTTATATATTATATTGAAAGACTATTTTGGCTAGTCTCAATGGCAAATTGTTTATATTGTGATTCAACGTAATGCATAATAACATGCAAAGGACTATAATAACATACAGAGCAATATAATCACACGCAGAGCGATATAATAACATACAGAGCGATATAATCACACGCAGAGCGATATAATAATAATATAACATGCAGAGTGATATAATAATAATATAACATGCAGAGCGATATAATAATAATATAACATGCAGAGCGATATAATAATAATATAACATGCAGAGCGATATAATAATATAACATGCAGAGCAATATAATAATATAATAACAAGCAGAGCGATATAATAATATAATAACAAGCAGAGCGATATAATCACACGCAGAGCGATATAATAATAATATAACATGCAGAGCAATATAATAATATAATAACAAGCAGAGCGATATAATAATATAATAACAAGCAGAGCGATATAATCACACGCAGAGCGATATAATAATAATATAACATGCAGAGCAATATAATAATATAATAACAAGCAGAGCGATATAATCACACGCAGAGCGATATAATAATAATATAACATGCAGAGCGATATAATAATATAACATGCAGAGCAATATAATAATAATATAATAACAAGCAGAGCGATATAATATAATAACAAGCAGAGCTATATAATAATAATATAATAACAAGCAGAGCAATATAATAATAATAATAATCATATAACATGCAGAGCGATATAATAATATTAATATAACATGCAGAGCGATATAATAATATAACATGCAGAGCGATATAATAATAATATAATAACAAGCAGAGCGATATAATAATAATAATAATCATATAACATGCAGAGCGATATAATAATATTAATATAACATGCAGAGCGATATAATAATATAACATGCAGAGCGATATAATATAATAACAAGCAGAGCAATATAATCACACGCAGAGCGATATAATAATAATAATATAACATACAGAGCGATATAATAATAATAATATAACATGCAGAGCGATATAATAATATAACATGCAGAGCGATATAATAATAATAATATAACATGCAGAGCGATATAATAATATAACATACAGAGCGATATAATAATAATATAATAACAAGCAGAGCGATATAATAATATAACATACAGAGCGATATAATAATAATAATATAACACGCAGAGCGATATAATAATATAACATACAGAGCGATATAATAATAATAATATAACACGCAGAGCGATATAATAATATAACATGCAGAGCGATATAATATAATAACAAGCAGAGCGATATAATAATAATAATATAACATGCAGAGCGATATAATAATATAACATGCAGAGCGATATAATATAATAATAATATAATAACATACAGAGCGATATAATCACACGCAGAGCGATATAATAATAATATAATAACAAGCAGAGCGATATAATAATAATAATATAACATGCAGAGCGATATAATAATAATATAATAACAAGCAGAGCGATATAATAATAATATAATAACATGCAGAGCGATATAATAATAATAATATAACACGCAGAGCGATATAATAATAATATAACATGCAGAGCAATATAATAATAATATAATAACAAGCAGAGCGATATAATAATAATATAACATGCAGAGCGATATAATAATAATATAATAACAAGCAGAGCGATATAATAATAATATAATAACATACAGAGCGATATAATAATATAACATGCAGAGCGATATAATAATATAACATGCAGAGCGATATAATAATAATAATATAACATGCAGAGCGATATAATAATATAACATGCAGAGCGATATAATAATAATATAATAACAAGCAGAGCGATATAATCACACGCAGAGCGATATAATAATAATAATATAACACGCAGAGCGATATAATAATATAACATGCAGAGCAATATAATAATATAATATGCAGAGCGATATAATCACAGGCACAGTAATATAATAACATGCAGAGCAATATAATAACATACAAAGGAATATAATAACATGCAGAGTGGTATATTCACATGCACAGTAATATAATAACATGCAGAGCGATGTAACATGCAGAGCGATCTAATAACATGCAGGGCAATATAACACGCAGAGCGATATAATAACACACAGGGCAATATAACATGCAGAGAAATGTAATAACATGCAGAGCCTTGCTGGCTGCTATGGCAGTGAAGGGGTTAATAATGACCTATGCCATTTATAGCTGCTGACCCGTAATCATCTTTAACCACTGACACACACAAACACACACACACACACACACACACACACACACACACAGTGTACATACTGTAACACACTGACACACACTGTGTACATACTGTAACACACTGACACACACACAGTGTACATACTGTAACTCACTGACACACACAGTGTACATACTGTAACACACTGACACACAGTGTACATACTGTAACACACTGACACACACACAGTATACATACTGTAACACACGCACACAGTGTACATACTGTAACACACTGACACACACAGTGTACATACTGTAACACACTGACACACACACAGTGTACATACTGTAACACACGGACACACAGTGTACATACTGTAACACACGCACACAGTGTACATACTGTAACACACTGACACACTCACACAGTGTACATACTGTAACACACTGACACACACACAGTGTACATACTGTAACACACTGACACACACACACAGTGTACATACTGTAACACACACACACACACACACAGTGTACATACTGTAACACACACACACCGTGTACATACTGTAACACACTGACACACACACACACACAGTGTACATACTGTAACACACTGACACACACACAGTGTACATACTTTAACACACTGACACACACAGTGTACATACTGTAGCACACTGATACACACACAGTGTACACACTGTAACACACTGACACACAGTGTACATACTGTAACACACTGACACACACACTCACACAGTGTACATACTGTAACACACTGACACACACAGTGTACATACTGTAGCACACTGACACACAGTGTACATACTGTAACACACTGACACACAGTGTACATACTGTAACACACTGACACACAAAAGGTACATACTGTAACACACGTACACACAAAGGGTACATACTGTAACACACGGACACACAGTGTACATACTGTAACACACTAACACACAGTGTACATACTGTAACACACTGACACACAGTGTACATACTGTAACACACTGACACACAAAGGGTACATACTATAACACACGTACACACAAAGGGTACATACTGTAACACACGGACACACACACACACAGTGTACATACTGTACCACACTGACACACAGTGTACATACTGTAACACACTGACACGCACAAAGTACATACTGTGACAAACTGACACACACAAAGTGTACAAACTTTAACACACTTACACACAGTATACATACTTTAACACAGGGGTGCAAAAACTTACCTACATGCGCCTCCCTGTCTCCTCTCCCCTCCGGCTCGCACCCCCCCATCTCCCCCTCCCCAGGCCCCCCCTCCTCCTCCCACCGTCCCCCCCCCTCCTCCTCCCCCCGCCCCTCTCCTCCCCCAGCCTCCCCTAGCCCCCCATCCTCCTCCCCCCTCCCCCCCACCCCCCCTTCTCCGCACCCCCAACCCACCCTCCTCCCCCCGGCCCGCACGGCTCCATCGTCATTAGACTCCGGTTGCCATGGAGACGCGTCGCTGGTACTCCAGGTAAATTAAAAGTTACAGAGGCCTCGCGCGATCCCCGGCATTTATTTTAAATGCCTTCGGGGAAGCGCGGGGCCTCTGTAACAGCCGTACCCCCCTAATGTGTGCACCGCTGCCTTAACACACTGACACACACAGTGTACATGTATGGGACAAAGCACAGGCGTGGCGCTTTCAGACAGTGGTGTGTAGTGGTACCGTGCACAATGCTAAACTAGCAAAGGCATTTAAAGTGACCTTAAAGTGAACAATTAACACAGTAGTGAGATATAAAAGTGACTAAATTAATAAGTGAAAACAGTGAAAAATATTGAGTCCACCATCCAACTTTTGAGAAAACAGTTCTCCCCTTTTCCAGTACAGCAGATCCAAAGTAAAGGAGCGGAGGGCACCAAAGTGTATATGAAAAAGATGCAAAAAAATAGTAGAGTAGATCGATATATACAAATTGGACTCCCAAGGGTTATACAGGCCGTCCTCTGGTATCCAACGGAATCCGTTCTGGAAGTAGCGTTGGATAATGAAACCGTAGTAAAGTGAGTCCCATGTTAATCAGCGGCGGTGAGCGTTGGATAACGCATTCCGGCGTCGAAAAACGGCCCTTACGGTTGCATTGTAAAGCGTTGGATATGCCATTTGTTGTAAAGTGAAACGTTGGATAGCGAGGACTTCCTGTGCTCACATTAGTGTGGGTATAAAGGATGTGTGGGTGTTCTTTTTTTATAAAGTTTACAAAACGTTCCTGCGCTATGGTGTTCTCCTTTCATTGAGGTAACCACATCACAGCATCCATTGTCACAGACTGTGATAGGCTCCTTTATACCCACACGCGTCAGTATAACCCTTGGAAGTCCAATTTATATATATCCATGTACTCTGACCGTATTACTGTATGGTCTATTTATTTATTTATTTATTTTTTGCATCTTTTTCATATACACATTGATGCCCCCTGCTCCTTTACTTCTTTGGATCTACACACAGAGTAGATACCTTACCACACTGACACACACAATGTACATGCTCTAACACACTGACACACACACACAGTGTACATACCTTACCACACTGATACACACACTGTACATACCTTACCACACTGATACACAGCCCAATCAAAGACAGACACATACACAGAACATCTGATGCACACACAAAGACACTGATGTACACACACATTAATACAACTATATTCACAGATCTGCACTTGCGCGCGCACACACACTTACATACTGTTATATGCTAGTGACTGTTTCTGCTTACAGTATATGGCCGCTCTGCCCCAGACTCCTTAGAAAACTGAACACACGCAGGCAGCTCATCCTCCGAAGATTATCCTAATTCATTCGGTATCATCAGCACAGATGGCAGGTGTAAATTCAGCGAGCGGCAGAGAGTTAAATATCAAGGCGACTAATCAGCTGTCGGCCTTATAACCCATCGCACGTCGCAAGGCTTTTCCCCAGCAAATTCGCTCCAAGTATCCCCTCTCCCCACCCCCTCTGGGTGCACTTTTAAAATTATGTTAATAAGATAAACACAGATATGCTTATTATCTTAATTAACGTGATTTGAAATGCAAATTGCTGTAACTATGTGAAAATATTTGGCGACATCTATTGCAGATGTACAGAGAAGGGTGGGAGATGGGGAATAACCACATTAAGTCTGATGGAGCCTGTAACACGTGGCATGTTAATTATATAACAGGCACCCATCACCTGTAACTGTCTGCACCTGTAATATGTGAGCAGGGACCCCTCACCTGTAACTGTCTGCACCAGTAATATCTGAGCAGGGACCCCTCACCTGTAACTGTCTGCACCTGTAATATGTGAACAAGGGATCCCTCACCTGTAACTGTCTGCACCTGTAATATGTGAGCAGGGAACCCTCACCTGTAACTGTCTGCACCTGTAATATCTGAGCAGGGACCCCTCACCTGTAACTGTCTGCACCTGTAATATCTGAGCAGGGATCCCTCACCTGTAACTGTCTGCACCTGTAATATGTGAGCAGGGCCCCCTTACCTGTAACTGTCCCTGTAATATCTGAACAAGGGATCCCTCACCTGTAGCTGTCTGCACCTGTAATATGTGAACAAGGGATCCCTCACCTGTAACTGTCTGCACCTGTATTATCTGAGCAGGCCCCCCTCACCTGTAACTGTCTGCACCTGTAATATGTGAGCAGGGCCCCCTCACCTGTAACTGTCCCAGTAATATCTGAGCAGGGACCCCTCACCTGTAACTGTCTGCACCTGTAATATCTGAACAAGGGATCCCTCACCTGTAACTGTCTGTACCTGTAATATGTGAGCAGGGCCCCCTTACCTGTAACTGTCCCTGTAATATGTGAACAAGGGATCCCTCACCTGTAACTGTCTGCACCTGTAATATCTGCACAAGGGATCCCTCACCTGTAACTGTCTGTACCTGTAATATGTGAGCAGGGAACCCTCACCTGTAACTGTCCCTGTAATATCTGAACAAGGGGTCCCTCACCTGTAACTGTCTGCACCTGTAATATGTGAGCAGGGAACCCTCACCTGTAACTGTCCCTGTAATATCTGAACAAGGGATCCCTCACCTGTAACTGTCTGTACCTGTAATATCTGAGCAGGCCCCACTCACCTGTAACTGTCTGTACCTGTAATATCTGATCAGGGACGCCTCACATGACTCTCTTTTCTTGTAGTATATCAGCAAGGACACCTCACTTGTGATTGATTTGTTAGATTATTGAGCGGTCATGTTATTAAATTGATCAGGTTGCTGATAAAAATGTAAATTACCAAGTGAATGAAAATCTGTATGTTTAACTTGATGCTGGCCAGTGAAGTGGTTAACATGACTTACGGGAATCAAACTCTTGGCTTTACAGCTCCAAACTGCAAACATTGTCTTTGAAGCCCAGCGCCCTCTCCTCTCCATGCTGGGCCTGGCTGGCTCTTCAATAGATGTCTGGCTAAAGCAGAGTGCGGGATGTATGTATTATTGATGAGGAAAAGATATCATTTCTACAATAAATCATCGGCGTGAGAAAGGCAGGAAAGAGCGTGGAAGAGAACATTGATTTTCCAGCCCCTCGCTGAGGCATGATCCTGTGTATCGCAGAAACTTACCCTCTCAGCACAGTCTTATGTCTATAAATATATGAGAACCAACACAGAAAAAAAGAATCCCCAAAATAACACTCTAGCATACAGTACATGAAATGTATCAAAATTTATTAATCACATACAGACATAAAAAGTGTAAAAGGAGCAGTGGTGTCCTCAAAACTGAAATGATACTGAGCCTCTATCGATAAGTGGAATAAAGCAACAGTGAGCTATACATACAGATACCACAAATCATTAGGAGGGACAGGAACTGAACCTGGGATGTGGAGATGTGTGCTGGAAAGCAGTGCTACACTGCATGAGCAATAAATGAACCCTTTAACATGAGTGTGTAGAGGCAAGAAAATTCTTGCCTCAAAACACTCTGACCGGCCAGTCAAGGCTACCTAAATGAGCCCCCCCTGTGTGAGGTGATGGTATGAGGGTAAAGGCATATAATAGCAGCAAAATCCCATGATATGGGCTGAGCCTGTAGATAAAGCACACACAGAGAGGCATATGAATAACAGATGACAATGACAAGAGCCAAAAAGGGGGTCACAGAAGTACTTAGACCAGTCCAGCAGGGTAGTAGCAAACATCCACAGCCGAAAGAGTGTTCGTAGGTTCAGAGGGAGTGAACCGCAACCGCTCCACTGCGCATGCTCCCAAGATAACAGGGGCACGGACCGCGCGATCCAGCAGGGAGGGGCAGACACAGCTGAGAGCACCACCGCGTCATGAATAGACAGGCAAGCCCCTATAAATATATATACAGCTCAACCCCCTTATAACGCTGTGCATGGGATCCAAAGAATCGGATCGCGTTAAAAATAACATACAATTGTATGCGTTGTACAATAAAGTATTTAAGTTGCCAATAATCGTGTTGTAAAGTATTCATAAATCCGAAAATTGGGAGCCACGCTTGCACCGTGTTATAAGCGGATTCGTATTGTAACGGATCACGTTGTAACGGGGTTGAGCTGTATTATATACATTACGAAGTGTGTGTATAGTTATGTATGTGCAATATATATGTAACGGTTTTCCTGGACTGGCCTGACCCACCCAATCTCATATTGGCCCCTGTGGTCTAACCAGTCCCCATTACAGTGTGATGTCTGGTGGTGCACCTGTTGGTAACAGGACTCCTGAGTCTCCCGCATGATGTTGTGTGGGGATTGCCAACCCAGACAGGCAGCTGAGGTAGTGTGCTTGAGTCCTACCTAGATCCAGTGCAGCGCCTCCACCTCATCAGGATCCCAGCTTGAGCTTGTGGATGGTCCTGGTGAGGAACTCCTCCGTGGTGCTCCTCTCTGTGCAATAACTCCACACTTACACACGAGAGTGTCTTTAATCAGGAACATCTTTATTGACGGTTGTGGCTAACTGCCCCTCACAGTGATCTTCTAGCCACACATAATCATTCAGCTGCTTCCCTATGAAAGGTATGTCTCTGTCCGTGATTTGGGGATTCCCTATCCCCGCAGGGATGTCTTTCCTGTGCCAGGTCCCTGGTCACAGTCTCATCACTTTTCAGTGTCTAACTACACCAACTACTTTTACTCCTTGCATAACATTGCAGAACTGAACCTAACTTTTTGAGCAGTGCTGTGCCTTATATCGTCAGGGGGCGGGCACAACTCTGATGTCACTAAGGGTGGACTCAGAGTATGTAGCCACTCCCATCCTCACATAGGGCACCTCACCAGGGTGTGAGGGCAAACCTCCATGATTACTACTGGCATGCCCACAACTTACCAGGCCTTAGGAGAGATGACTGTTAGCCATTTTACAGCATGGCTACATATATATACACATATACGCATATATATATATATATATATATATATATATATATATATATATATATATATATATATATATATATATATATATATATATATATATATATAGTATATCAGCTAGGACATCTCACTTGTGATCGATTTATTAGATTATTGATCAGTCATATATATATACAGTGTTCGACAAATCACCCAAAAATCTACTCGCCACCTAGTCCCGCCCCCAACCCTGCCCTGGTCCCGCCCCCATCCCCGCCCCTAGTCTTGTTTTAAAAAAAATACATAAATTAAATAAATTCCTAGTAAGAACATTCGTTTTTGACATACGTTTATTTATTGTATTACATTATACTACATTAGTCCTTGTTACGTGTGTGTGTGTGTGTGTGTGTGTGTGTGTGTGTGTGTGTGTGTGTGTGTGTGTGTGTGTGTGTGTGTGTGTGTGTGTCGGATCTAGAAAAAAAGCCAGATGTGAATGACTCGTTTCCTGAACCCCATAACTAGTGCCTGGATGCCCCCACTTCCCAATATCTAAAGCAGCAATCCCGCCTGGGATCTTACCTGATCCGCAGTCCCTCAATGTCCAGGTACCCTCATTCCCGCAATGTTATACATTGGAGGGGATGTGTTCCCTACCTGTCTTCTGGGTTAGGGGGGATTCCGATGCCTCCCGTGTGAAGCTTGAGTCAGATCTGGAAAAAGGCCGTATAGGTTATTTCGGTGAAGTATAGGACAGTTAAGATATATAGGGTAAATAAGATATCCAGATCCAGAATGTGAGACAGAAAGAGTGGGTGAGAGACAGAGAGAGAGTGGGTGAGAGACAGAGAGAGAGTGGGTGAGAGACAGAGAGAGTGGGTGAGAGACAGAGAGAGAGAGTGGGTGAGAGACAGAGAGAGTGTGGGTGAGAGACAGAGAGAGTGTTGGTGGGAGACAGAGAGAGTGTGGTTGAGAGACAGAGAGTGTGGGTGAGAGACAGAGAGAGTGTGGGTGAGACAGAGAGAGTGTGGGCGAGAGCGTCACACACACACAGTCACACACTCAGTCACACACACACAGTCACACACACAGTCACACACACAGTCACACACACACACACACACACACACGCACACTCAGTCACACACACACACGCACACTCCGTCACACACATGCACACTCAGTCACACACACACACTCAGTCACACACACACACACTCAGTCACACACACACACACACACATACACACATACACACTCAGTCACACACACTCAGTCACACACTCACACACACACAGCCACACACACACAGTCACTCACACACACACACTCACCCGCAAGGCAGGGGCCCCTCCGCACTGCAGGGAAGGGGGGGGGAGTCGCCCATGGCAGCGGGGGCCTCCGCACAGCTTTTGGTTTGTTTTAGCGCGAGCAGGGAAATTTAAAAAAAAAAACAGGTGTGCTGCTTGGGCCAATAGGAGCTCGCCCAGATGTTAAATCCACTCGCCCGGGGCGTGCAGATGTATAGGATTGTTGAACACCAATATATATATAGCGTAGATGACCTAGGCGCAAAGATAAAAACAAGAAGGGAAAAAACAATACATAAGGTAGTGTACCTGTGTATATAAATTATATCAAATAAGAAAGCACTTACAGCTGGAGAATTAGATATGAGTGAAATTCCTCATATAATTGGTGACTTTCCTCTAACTTATATGTTGGCAAATACGTGGTGATTACCCCACGTGACATGTAGTCAGTGAGTGAAGGAGGAGAAGCCGGGAACACGCCGATTCTATGCACAATGATATACGAACTTACCACTCCGGTCCCCACCACCCAGAAGATCGTCAGTGTGGATGTAAGGAGGATTGTGACTGTTCAATTGCCGACACAGACATTATGTGGTCCTGTATATAATAATCTAACAGATACAGGGATACACGTTTATTGACTGTGATTTACATCATTATTTGATCCTAGAGAGAACTCTCTCCCTCGTTTTTTTGCCTATTATTTGCATTTGTACAGCTTAAGAGAATTTTTTCAAGCTGATTATATATTTTTTTTAATAAATTCGTTTTATTTTTATTGTTGCACGACCTATCTCTGACTCGCATTGGAATAGGAGGATTCTTTACAAGTCTATAAGATTGCTTGGTGATTCCTGAATGAATACTTAAGTTCCTGCGGAAGTGGTGAAAAATTGGGCCAACACGCCAGTATAACATCCCTTGAAGAGCATCTCAAGCACCAATTATATGAGGAATTTCACTCATATCTAATTCTCCAGCTGTAAGTGCTTTCTTATTTGATATAATTTATATACACAGGTACACCACCTTATGTATTGGTTTTTCCCTTCTTGTTTTTATCTTTGCGCCTAGGTCATCTACGCTATCCTCATTCTCTCGACCGTAGTGGGGTCATGGACTTAATTGGCAGCATTGTAAACTAGGGAAAGTTAGAGACTGGTAGCACCTCCCCCAGTGTATTATATAGTGGTATATTGTTCACGTTTATGATTTGTTTAAAATTAGAATTTTGTTGCGCTAATTGTTCTTTCACTCATATATATATATATATATATATATATATATATTGTGATGCCCACCCCACGTTGCAGTCTCTTTTGTCCCAATTTAAGGCCGGAAACACTGTATTTTCTAAGCAGGGGTTTATTCACAGGGATTAAATCAAACAACAGGCCCACCACCCCTTTAAGAAAACCAAATAATAAAATCAAATCCTATTCCCATTAGGGAAACTAACTCACTTTCCTTCAGTCCTCTCTAAAGACCGCTGGCCAACTATACTGGTTCCCAGCTAAAACATGCCCCGGCATATAAACCAATGTAATACAGTCTTGCATACAATAGGGGTTTTGCTTATCTTTAGTCCTTATGGAGCAGACATCGCTGCTTCAGCACGATCTCTCCTCCTTTTCTTCCTTGGGGAACTCAGCCCCACGGGAGCTCAGAGAAACTCCTGTAGGTCCTCTGTAACCAGACGTCACTGCTTCAGCACGACTCTCTCAGCAGTGTCTCTCACTCTTTACCAGCTTCTTTAACCAGCTTTGGCAGCTGGGAAACACTCCTGTCTACCCCCCCCCCCCTTCTATGGGGAAAAACAGTCCCTCTGTGCATGGCAGCTTTCAGTCTTTTAAAGCACTTCCTGACTATTCAGATCAGGCTGATTAGCTTCATTAGTTAGCAGCTGAACAGCCATTCCAAGAAGGATTAACTCTCTGTATATACATACACCCAAAAGGTCGAAACAGCTGTCTGTGGGTAGCTTTACTGGCTATGCATCGTAACCCAGGCTGTGCATATATTGTGTGTGTATATATTGTGATATCTGCATCACATCGCAGTATCTTAGGTCCCATATTAAGGCAAGAAACTCTGTACTCCTTCAGACAGGGTTTATTTACAGGGGTTAAATAATACAATAACAGGCCCAATGCCCCTTTAAGGCAAAGCAAATGATAAAATAATAAAATAAACATCAACTCCTTCATAGGAAACTGATTAAACATGCAGTTCCAGCTCTCTCTAACGGCACTGCCAGCTAAGCTGGTTATCAGCACAGTACTAGTATAGGTAAACAATATATAGTCTTTAGGCCCCGCAATATAGAAAAGAGTTCTTATCTGTTCTGTGGGGGCTCGGCCCCATGAGAGTCTAGGGAATTCCTCCCAGGGCTCCAGGTAATTTCCTCTGGACCCTGCAACAGCTTCAGGTCCTGGACAGGACATCCCTGCTTCTGCACAGTCTTGTGTCCTTCCTTCTTCTTCCTGGGATTTACAATCCAGTCAGTCCCAACAGGCTCCGTGACCACCATCCAGGGAGCCTAGTGGACTGGGCTGTCCATCTTCACCTTGCTGGGGAGAAGTCTATCTCCCTCTGTGGGGAAAGCAATCTCTCTCTCTCTCTGTTCAGGCAACTTCCTGACTTTTAAAACTCCTGTTTCTTCAGGAGTCCAGGCTGCTTAATTAGTCGCAGCTACAGCAAGCTTTCCAGGTGGAGGTTAACTGTTTGTACACTGGAAAGCACCCTTACTGCACTATTCCAGCACCTAGAGATTGTATCGCAATATGGATATATTCTCGCCTTACTTTGGTATATGTACTACAGTAAATAGCTCGTAAGGCAGCACGGATTGTATATTAATACTTTTCAGTATCAGCTTCAGTGTGAAAACCTCACGCAGTTTTCCTTTTTGAGGAGATCTTTAAAACATTTGAATTTTAACGCCTTCACTGTCAGAGAGGTCTGTAACACCCGTAGTCCCTTGGGCAGCAAAGTTTCTAGGGAGCGAAAAGGTGAGAGGTGTAAATCAGCTTCCATTGTACAGACCTTTTCATCATCTGCAGAGCTGCATACAAGATCAAGACCCAGTACTTTGATAGCTGGGTGAAATTTCCTGGGAGTGCTGCCAGCACAAAGCTTTGTCACTTTTTAAGGTCGTTTTTAGCACCCCAGGAGCGCACACAACACCCGGCTGGCCCCTCGCTTTGACTTCATTCTGTAAGACTGTGGAGTTGGGTGACAAGGTTGAGATAATTAAACAGTCGTAAACTACTCTGCTTGTGACACAAAGCAGTCATCAAATCTAATTTAACACACACATACATACAAGTGAATGACCTACTGGTACCATCTTCCTTTTGAACATCCAAATGCAGCTAGACTTACTGTCCCCATCACCGCGGACAAAAAGAAGCGAAAGTCTGCGGTGCTGGGCACATGCCTGCAGCGATGGAGCTGCAGGGGGTCCATGCTTTCAAATGGGACACCCATAGCGTTATTTCTTAAGTGCCTTGAGCGTGTGTGGCATGACCACAGAAGACCGTAAGGCGTACTACATCTTTGCAGAAATATATACAGGGGCAGAGATCCAGAATAAACGTCCCCTGCCGGTCCCCCTCTGGTGCAATCCGGGAGCCAGGCCTGCCTCTCCCCCTCCCATGTGCGCCGGAAACTGGGCACGTGGCCTGCCTCTCCCCGCCCCGTGTGTGCCAGAATCCGGTGAAGCTGGGCCCGCCCAGAAGTCGCCCAGCTTCAGCACACAGACTGGCGTGGTACCAGAGGTCTGACTGCGACTCCACCTACCCCCAAAGGTAAGGTGTGTGTTTTTATTGTATTTTGTGTAGGGGGGGGTGTCACGAGAGAACAGACAATATATATAATAACCGGGCCAGATTGAACAATACTAGGATATAGTAAACTGAATGAGTTTATTTCCTATGAGCAGAACAGACAATACATCAAGCAAATAACATTACAGAAATATTTACACTTTACACTGGGGTTGGACAAGGAGATATTCAGCCGAATAGCAGCTCCTTAGTTGTTATAGGTCACAACAAGCACGACAAGCCCAGGAATAAGGGGTGCAAGCAACTATATAGATGCAGGCCTCCCATTCCTAACATGGCAGTTCAGTTATTGGTGAACAATTATCTTGTCCCAATCACAGGTTGCCAGGTAACGCGAGAAGCCGGGTTTACCCAGCCCCTCATTAATACAACCCTCCCCTGTAGCTACTTGGCCAGCCAATTTATAAAAAACTATGACATGATGCCTTCGTTGCCATCCTGTCTAGCAAAAATGCTTATTGGGCAGGGGTCTTTCATGTAGGGTGTTACGTTTGACAGGTCACAATGGTTAGTACCCATCTGTGAGATCTGGCTGCATATGCAATGAGGCGAGTCACCTCCATTGATGTACAAGTTTTTTTCTCACCTCTGAGGAACTTCTCCACAACAAAGCCTTTCAAGTAGCATCCTTTGATTGTACAATTACATATCAAAGCGGCCATTTGGCAAGCTTCCAAACCTATCCTAAGTTATAGTAAAAACAGCGATAACTCATAACTATATTTCCCATATATTAAATCAGATTAACAATATGTATGCAACCTGTGTTCGTTGCATAGGAAAGCATATCCAAATTTCAGCCTTGCAGCACAAACACATACAAAGATATGGTTCTATGGGATTTACATTATGTCCAATACACAGTTAACCCATCTCTCCATGTTAATACATAACATAGCAATTAATTCTGCTGAAGTGGGGGAATGCAGATCAACATATACACAGATCTCATTAACCCCTCATATCCATATCAGGATAACAGGATATCTACAATAACACACAGTACTGCTGGGGAAATACATCTAAGACCTGGGACAATTTGGCAGAAGCGGGGAAATGCAGATCCACATATACACAATATGGTTAACCCTTTCCCTCCCAACATGATTTATCTACACACAGTAATATAACACAGACTGCTGGGGAAATACATCTAAGACCTGGGGCCATTTTGCTGAAGCAGGGGGATGCAGATCAACATATACACCAATCCCATGAACCCCTATTTTACGTGGGCTGGTTATTGTATTTTGTGGGGGGGGGGGTTATTGTGTGTGTTTGTGTGTGTGTGGGTGTAGTGGGCGGTTATTGCATTGTTGGGAGGATTTGTGTTGAATTGTGTGTGTGTGGGGGGGGTGTTATTGTATTTTATGTCGGGAATTGGTGTGGAATTGTGTGTGGGGGGGTATTATTGTATTTTATATGGGGAATTGGTGTGGAATTGTGCGTGTGTGGGGGGGGGAGGGGATTGTGTGTGCGTTTTTGAAGTATGGGTGTGTAAGAGATGTGTGCAGAGGTACATTTAATGGAGACCGATTAGGGAGAAATTATATCTTGGCTTTATTGCACCTGTTCCTTTAACAAGGAAAAAACATACAAAATAACAAACCCCTATCCCTTTGTAAGGGCTAACTTACTTCCCCAGACCCTATCTGCAGGACTGGAGGGATATTCCCATTACTAGCATATCACCCCAAAGTCTCAGGAGGTACCTTAAGCAGGTGGCCCTCCATGACAGTCTCTGGCAGGTTCCTGGGTCATCTGTGTGCAGGAAATATAGCTCTGGGTGTCTGGATGTCTTGATCTCATCACACCTTCGTGCTCAAGACTGTGTGCAGGTTACTCTGCTTTTCTTGTGTCGGACCAAATGTGAGTTAAGGAATCTCTATTTCCTGTGTCTCACATGAGGCTTTTTACAGAGCTCTCATAAGTCCAGGTGGAGACTAGTTAATTGAGTGGCTGCAATCAACCATCTCGCAGCTGGATTCTCAGAGCTCTGAGGCAGCTTTATTTAAACAGGGATCAGTCCCTGTTACAGGGTGTGTTATTGTAGTTTGTGGGGAGCGGTTATGTTATTGTGGGATGCGGGTTATTGTATGTATGTGTGTGTGTGTGTGTTTGGTGGGGGGTTATTGTATTGTGGGGGAGATTTGTGTGGGAGGGGATTGTGTGTGTGTTATTGTATTGTGTTTATTTTGGAGGCGGGAAGTGTGTGGTCCAGGGGGGGGGGGCATTGAGTGATACCGGAGGGGGGAAGAGTGAGAGGAGAGAGGTTGGACGGGGAGTGTGGAAGAGTGGAAGAGGGGGATTGAAATACATGAGGAGAGGGAGATGAATAGAGGGGGATAAGAACGTGGAGATGTTAAAGAGGGGGGGACGTGCAAGGCTGCTGACACACTGAGTGGGGGCGGGGGGCAATGGAAACTCTAGTCCTGGGCCCCACAATGTACTGTAGTATAGGTTAATTTACTTGGAGGAATATAAGTGCATGGTGCTCTCTCTCTCTCTTTCTCTCTCTCTCTCTCTCTCTCTCTCTCTCTCTCTCTCTCTCTCTTCTTTCGCTCCCTGTGTCTCTTCATCTCTGTCTATCATTCCCTCTAGAGCAAAAGCCATATTTCAACAGCTGTAGGTATCAACTACTGCAGAAGATCAAGGCGTACGCTGCCTGTGTGTCAGGCCCATTCCCATCATCCACTTCTGTCTGCTCTCAAGAAGGATCTCAAGGGCCGTAGCAGTTTGTCACCAATTTCTTTATTGCCTGGAATGTGGAAATAGTAGGATACAGAAGTGGGCTAACAGTGTGACTGATGTTACAGCCCCGTGCTCAGAGCCGGCAGGCAGCTAATGGCAGAGAGGATAGACTTTGGAAGCAACAGTGGAGTGTCCATCATGAGCAAAACTGAACAAATTGCAGGCAGAACCTGTCGCTCTGTTACACATCAATATGACACACTATAGCAGCTGTAGCCAACTCCGGTCCTGAAGGGTCACCAACAGGTCAGGTTTTAAGGATATCCCTGCATCAGCACAGGTGGCTCAGTCAACTGGAGTTGGCTGCTCCTGCACTATAGCATCTGTGTAGCAATAAAGGTATTTGTTACTTATAGAGTACTAACAGTGTGTGCATCGCTGTGCATAGAATTTGTCTGGCACATTGAGTCCCTGCTCCAAAGAGTTTATGATCTAATTTTTCGGGGAGCTTAAGGGCCACATATACAAAATGAGGACTCCTGGGTGCTGGTGGCTCTAACCGTGGATCTGCATTAACAGTCCCCAGGTATTGTTGTCACATATACAGGACCCGCTATGAGTCCCAATGGCACTAGCATTACTGAGATAATGGGGATATCCCGAACAGAAGAGGGAGGGGGCCTGAGTCTTAGAACAGTTTAGCCACTAAGAGATATACCTCTCTCTCAGTGCTAAGAGTGGGCATTCATGGAATCACATACTGCATCAATGACCATAAAGAAACATTACTATGTTGTATACAGTGTGGTGTGCGGTCCCCGTGCCTGGGAACCTAAGCAAAAGGCTGTGGTGTGACAAAAGTTCCTTGCGCCCATTATTCCACAACCCTGCTACCTCATTGCCCAGCCGCCTGAACCCAGCCCCTGAGTCACGCTAACCCATGCGGAGCAGCACTATATAACACACCCATGTAATCTCCATAGAGGTCGGGGAGGGAGGGCTAAATCTCTAACTGTCCATGAAATGTCTGCAAACTGAACGTATAACCTCTGTTCCTTTAATGTACCCCCCTGTACCTCGTGTTTCCACTTCCTTATAGAGTGTAAGCTTCTTGGGTCAGTCACCTCCTTACTTACTGTGACAATGGAAGTTTATGTTTGTGATTTTATTGTTTTCGTCCTCCAACCCTATAGTACTGCGCTACGGAATATGTTGGCGCGTAATAAATAAATGATCATAATATTAGCACTGCTTAGTAAATATCGCTCAAGGACGCAAGGAGACCTGGCACTGGGATTCAAATTGGGTTCTCCCACTTCAGAGGCCTGGGGGGGAAATGCTATACCTAAATATGTGTATGTTAACATGGGCAGCATAAAATACATCTCTAAGTCAATTTGGCTTCAAAACCGCCCCAAAAATATGTTTTCCACCAACCAGCGTAGTTTAGAATTATTCTGCAATGAGATTTTTTTGGCTTCCATATAAGTACGTATTCATATTTATTTGATCATTAAATCACTATTATTTCCTGCCTGGAAAACCAAATACCAAAATATCTCTGGCGTTCCAGAATATATGAAAGATAATAAAAGGATTTACTATAAAACTGGGCAGAATAACAGTTGAAATGTAAGAAATGTGTTGTTGTTTTGTGAACTCTGGGTAACACGTTGAACCTTTAAATCTCACTTAACTCTGATTTTAAAGTTCTTGGCAACCTGCTGTAAACCTCACTTTCCAATCAATGTGAAATCCTTTTAGGTGCGACAGGCTTCACTTTCAAGAGGAAAATTAAGACGCAATGCTCTACCTAACTGCAGGCAGCCAAGAGAGGGGGAGAGTGCGTTAAAACCTTTTACCAGGGTGGTGGGGGAGAAATATACAGCCTGGGCCTTATTCTATATCTGGCAGCAGATATAGACTTACCCCGTTATTATCAAGGCTCATGAATGGGATATTTAATGCTACTGTATGTTGATGGCAGATGCAACACATTCATGCTGCAGCCCTATGTGTTAGTGTATAAAGGGGCTTTGTGTTCACTTGCCCGCTTGCATCAGTGAGAAAATAGGTGTGGGGCTTTGGGAGTATTTACGGCAGAACCTGGGGAGGTTAGAGGAGCAGTTAGGGGAGGAGTTATAAGGAGCAGTTTTGGGGCCAGTTAGGGGTGGACTAATAGGGATGGATATAGGAGCAGTTAGAGGGGGAGTTTTAGGGAGCAGTAGAGGAAGTGTTATGGAAGCAGTTAGGAGAAGTTAGAGGAAGCAGTTAGTGGAGGAGTTAGAAAGAGCAGTTAGTGTGTATGGAGGAGTTTGTGTGCAGGTTTCACGCGTGCGCATTGTGCGCATGACTACACGAGGGCAGGCGCACACAGCTTAACCTACTATAATCAAGGCCTTAGAGGGAGAAGTTAGTGGAGGAGTTAGAGGGAGAAGTTAGTGGAGGAGTAAGGGGGGAAGTTAGTGGAGGAGTAAGAGGGAGACGTTAGTGGAGGAGTAAGAGGGAGAAGTTAGTGGAGGAGTAAGAGGGAGAAGTTAATGGAGGAGTAAGAGGGAGAAGTTAGTGGAGGAGTAAGAGGGAGCAGTTAGTGGAGGAGTTAGAGGGGAAGTTAGTGGGGGAGTAAGAGGGAGAAGTTAGTGGAGGAGTAAGAGGGAGAAGTTAGTGGAGGAGTAAGAGGGAGAAGTTAGTGGAGGAGTGTAGAGGAGAAAGGGGGGTAGCCCGGGATTAAAGGGGTTTCACCCCATTTGGCCATCCCCTGACCTCACCATGGAGACAAGGGGTTAACTGGGCTGAGGTCCAGAAATATGATTTAACCCTTGTTATGACATGTAAATGTGTATTCCCCTGTTCCCATGCTTTATTGTAATATCTGGTTTAATCAGTGTCTGCATCACACACACACTAGGATCCATCCGGGAGCACAAGGGTTAATAGTTGTTTAGTGATTATAGCCCTTTGTGTAATTTTCCCGCCTTTTCAGGCACCATTTTGCAGGCTCCCATAGGCCGCCATTGGGACTCCATGTGTTTCAATGGCGAATCTTGCTGTTTGGGTCCTGTTTCCTGTGAAGACCAGCAGATGGCGTCCGAGAGGAGGAGCGGCGGTTTCCCATTGTAAATCAATGGGCCCATTGACTTCAATGGAGAATCCTCAAAAGAGCTTTCCAGGAACGAGTTGGCTGCCGTCCAAACCGTAAAACCGCAAAGCGGATACATTTTCAATAGGAGAGCTTTGATCACTTATTAGCCAAGTTCAACGACAAGTGGCGTGGGAATAAACAGTTCTAGAGCACCTAGAAATAAAATTCTTTCTGCCCCTAGTTCCTAGACCTCCCCCCACTCGACCACAACCGGGTCCCCGAATCCTGGACCCCCGATAAGAGTCGAACCGAGAAGAGCGGGTCGCCCCATAGGTTCCAATGGCGGCGGCAGAAACAGCTCAAGAAAACGGCTAAGTGTGAAAAGCTGAAATTTGGTAATCCATAGCTCCGGTTCCGGAGGGTGCAGAGGATCAGGTTTTGGGGTATCTGTAGTCACTGCTCCGGCATCGCTGCAGAACCATCCTTGACCCTCTTGGACCAACCCGACGGAGTATGGACCCCCTTGAAAGTTCGGGACTTTTCCCATAGACTCCAATGGCGGCCAATCTCCATTGACCGGCGGTGGCGGAAAACCCCCATTGACTTCAACGGCGGCGCAGCCCCGTTGAAAGTCTATGGCGGTGGATTCCCATAGCTGCCAACGGCGGCGGTTTGCCATTGAAAGTCTATGGCGGCGGAGCCCGTTGTTTTCAATGGGGATTTAGTGAAAAACCGTGATTTAATTTACAGCGGAGTTTTTTGTATTAAAATAGGAAACGTTTTAAGGTGTATTGTGTAACTCCGGTTCCGAAGGTCGTAGCAAGACGCAAATTAGACCATAGGGTGTCCCAGTTCCGGCATTGAGAACTGGGAAGTTTGGATCTGCTGGACCCAACGGAACCGGATATTTTAATATGTTTGTGTTTTATCTTAATACTGTGTCCCAAAGCAGGGATAAAACCCAGAGGAAATTCCTTTGCATACCAGGGTAGCATATGGCCAGAGAGGCGACCCAATGTCTAGGACTTAAGTATTGTTCAAAGGATTTGGTCACCCCTACTGTTTACTTGAGGGCGGAGACGGCTCAAACCAGAGCAGTCTTTTAGTGTTCCATTTCACACCTCACAACAAAGAATATCCTGCCAGAATCCAAAATTGGTAGACTAGCTGGCATTCCTGATGCAGATGAGGGGCTACAGAAATGAGACCCCAGAGTTCTACTGCGCATGTACCAGCTAGCAGGGGGGCATGTATCAAAATGTGTTCCCATGTTAATGAGTGGCTAGAGGTAATTGAAGACCAATCACCTGTACTTAATGTTAAGGATAGGGTTACAAAAGGTTTATAAACTGTTATCCACCCTTTATCCTTTGTCTTCTACATCTGAATTGTTACCTGATTGCGAGAGAATTGCTATACAGAATACTTCTCATCCCCCATCCCCAAAGTAAGTGTATTTCTTGTCTGTTACTGTACTATATTGTGTGTTCACCTATCCAAAGGAATAAATACAATTTATTATATCTAAGCCTCGTTCAGTTCAAACCCAGTTATTTTGTGTAATCTTAATACCTGTGACAGGCTATCGTCACAAGGAGTAAGAGGGAGCAGTTAGTGGAGGAGTTAGAGGGAGAAGTTAGTGGAGGAGTAAGAGGGAGAAGTTAATGGAGGAGTAAGAGGGATAAGTTAATGGAGGAGTAAGAGGGAGCAGTTAGTGGAGGAGTTAGAGGGAGAAGTTAGTGGAGGAGTAAGAGGGAGAAGTTAATGGAGGAGTAAGAGGGAGAAGTTAGTGGAGGAGTAAGAGGGAGAAGTTAGTGGAGGAGTAAGAGGGAGAAGTTAGTGGAGGAGTAAGGGGGGAAGTTAGTGGAGGAGTAAGAGGGAGAAGTTAGTGGAGGAGTAAGGGGGAGAAGTTAGTGGGGGAGTAAGAAGGAGGAGTTAGTGGAGGAGTAAGAGGGAGAAGTTAGTGGAGGAGTAAGGGGGAAAGTTAGTGGAGGAGTAAGAGGGAGAAGTTAGTGGAGGAGTAAGGGGGGAAGTTAGTGGAGGAGTAAGAGGGAGCAGTTAGTGGAGGAGTTAGAGGGAGAAGTTAGTGGAGGAGTTAGAGGGGAAGTTAGTGGGGGAGTAAGAGGGAGAAGTTAGTGGGGGAGTAAGAGTGAGAAGTTAGAAGAAGTGTTATAATGAGCAGTTATAGGGCCAGTTAGGGAAGAAATGATAGAGGGTGGTTATAGAAGCAGTTCGAGGGGGAGATAGATACTGTATGTTAGTGAATGAGCTGTAAGGAATAGTTAAGGATAGAGATAAAGGGAGATATTATAAGAGCGGTTAGGCGAGGACCTTAATGGAACCTGTCAGGTCTGAGATGGCAGTAACCTCAGCACTCAAGATATCAGCATCAGGTGGAAGAAACTCATAGATCATAGATGAAACAACATCTTTTTAAAGCAAATATTCAAATTACACCATCCACATTTTTATATTTATTGCACTAATTACCGTTCTTCTTTTGGATCACAGACTTCATTATTAAATCTTCCAATAGTTTCCTATTGTGGTGAAATAAATAGAAATACAGTTGGAGCCAATGATATTACACCCGATATCGCTGGCGCGAGTTTTCATGCGTTGTCGTGCGATTTGCTATTCAACGCAATGGAGCTCTATGAGACCAGCAGAAAAATGGTTTTACATTCATTCATATATTTAATACATGTGTAACACCTTTTGCCCCCCCCTATCGCAGATGGGGACCATGTGGGGAAATACAATTGTGTTACCGGGTGTGGTGCGTTACCTGATAGGCTCACAGAAGGCCTGAACCTCCGCCACTGGGAGCCTGGGGTTACATGATCATTCGTTGAACACAGCGCCTCCACCTGTAAGGGTTCCCACCTTAGTGGGATGGTCCTCTTACAGGAACCACAATAATAAAACACGCACACAGTGTATGCTAACAACTGTTTACTATTGTTAATTCTAATAACTTCGGTACCTGTACCACACAGAATAATGCATATAGTCATACACATAGAAGTGCCCTGGGTGCACACATCACCATAAATATTCCCTCCTCCAAAGTACCTTGGGTGCTGGGCACCAATCCCCTGATGTCCCTTTATGTCCACACCCACTCAATGTATTGGAGATAGCGCTATCCCTTTAAGTGTTAGTGCACTACTAAAGGTACCTGCCCGGGGCTCCAGGCCACGGGTGCCGCTATTCAACTGGGTTTGGATCCGCCGGATTCAACGTGATGTCCTCCTACGCATGGGGTGAATTCCGGCGTGGATAATATCACCGCGGCTCAGCAACGTCTGTACCTTGAAGGGGATCCGTCTGCAGCCGGCAGGCCGCAGTCGCTGCTTAGCGTGGCCTCCGTGAAGATAGTCTATATATATATATTAGTCTCTGGTAAGATAGTCTGTATATATAGAAGGGTCTGAGCCCAGACCCAGAAATCAGGCTGAGCGCCACAGTGTGTATCTTTACTTAACCAAATAGCTAAAGGGGCAGATCTCCTTCTCTAAGGCCTGTCCCTGAAGCAACCAACAAACTGGGGCAAGGGTAATCGTTATCTGGGGCCTTTGGGGGTTATCTGGCCTAGTGCAAGGGGCTACTGCTCCCCTGCACCCTCACTCACTAGCTCCCTGCTCCAACTGCTAACTGCCAACTGTCAACTGTATCTAAAAGCAACTGCTGAGAATCCTTGAGCCCTATTGGCTGTTCTGGGTCACCTGGGGCTTTCCTCCCTAGGCCTTATGGGAGTTGTAGTCCCGTGGATGCTGCTGTAACATTGGGGCCGCGTGCGCAATTGCACTGCGCATGCGCGACTTTGGAATGGCCGCCGCAACTCCCGCACTTCACTTCTCATGCGTGATTACTGTGCCCGCGCGTGCAAACCATCATGGCGGCCCCCACTAGCCGGGTGCACCGCCGAGCCTCCCGAGACTCAAAACGCTCCCTGCTCTGGCCCCCACCTTTGGAAACAGCTGGCGGGTCCGTCCCTGGGTCCGGCGGCACCCGCAACCGCGCTGAGGCAAAGGAGGGGGGCTCTGGTAGCCAGAGGCGACCGGGGGCTACACATGGATAAATTAAAATATTTTAGGTTTAACCTATTAGGACTACAACTCTGTATAATCCAAACAACCCTTAGGGATGTTCATAGTTAAACAATAATAGTGGGTATGTTACCCTGCTACAAGTTGTTTAAGGCATGTTTATGTGGATATAATACACACAAAAACACACACAGAATGCCTGCTCAGCCTACCAATATGATTATAACTTTCTAGAGTGGTGCTGTCAGGGTATACATATTGGATTACACATATGTTATCCAATATGTGGATATAATCCACTGGTAAAGTAATTGTGATATTGCTTATCTTCCAGAAACCAAGAATATCCAACCTCTGTGTATGGAGGAAGGATTACCGAAAATAGAGCAGAGATATACATAGCAAAGAAGCTGCAGAGTGGGGCATATCTTTCTGTACAGGATATGAAATCCCTATTGTTTCTAATTAAAGCAATGGTTGTTAGTGTTTCTACTATATCCCCCTCTCACTCCTTTCTTCCAGGGTGTGGTGGGAAAGACCCTCAAATAACACCCTACCAAAGGCTAAAAGGCCCCTGGAGTTATGGTGATCAGCCTGTTCTGCATGAAAATGGACAGTATGGTAGGCTGTGTATGGGAGGAGACTGGCACTGCCACTGCCCATACTGTGGGTGGATAATTAGTGCAAATAGCGCTAGTGACAAAACATAAAATGTGAACAATACCAAATTAAAGTCCAATTACTGGAGTTCCAGATGCAGCCTAAAAAGTCCGGCTGGATGTCTGACAACCAGTTGGAAAATGTACTGAAAAACAGACCTCTATGTCGCCTGGATGACTTTGAATCTGGATCTACTCAGATGTGGAGCTTCATGTGTCACAAGGTGGTAGGAAAAAATAGGCACTGATATCCAGGAAAAAAAAGAAATAAATGAGGTCCAAGAGAGCGTGTACCCATAAAACTAATAATATTTAATGGATCATCCAAAAAACAGCTACATCACGGGGTATGCAAACCCCCACCAATGCGTTTCGAGCGTAAGCTCTTTCTCAAGGTGACTATCAAATGTACTCACCAGTCGGTTTAAATACCCATGAGCCACGCTGCTGTCCACTCCCCGGTCACTTCCTGAAACCATCAGGAGTGACACGGGCGTGATGACGTCAGCGCGTGCCGTGGGGCATACAAAATATTGCAACTTTATTAATCAAATGACACAAACACAATTACAATTTAAAAAAAATGGAAAAAAACAACATTACAGTACTCGGTATAACTTTCAACATGGAAAAGCAAATAGCCAAAAGAACACAATAAATTCAAATGAATATCTCTAATAAAAGAAAGAAAATACCTAACAATAAGATGGACAAATTGACCAATGTATCAACACATATAGACCTATAGGAATAACAATCGGTGTATATATACACATATGTGTAAAATGTCAACATCTATTGAAAAAAGAAATCGCGTAATGAACTGTAAAGGAAACTGGGGATGAAACTACTGAGGGTGATTGTATACATAGTTGCATGATAAAAAAGAAAAACCCAATGTGTAATCAATGAGAGAAATACATTAATTAATTATAGTTGTTTTTAAAGTATTTTATATTAAAGTAATATTAATCTCAAAAACCATATGCTTGAACAATGTATTGAATCTAATATCCACACCACATAGCTATAAATATAACTATACCAAGCATGGGGGTGAATATGAGTGAGGACATTGTATTGGATTGAAGAAATTCAAAAGTGTAACCCCTGGGGAGTAGAGCCAAATCCCTCTCCACCAGTTTCTCAAATGTGGGCAGAAAATGTCCCTTCATATGTAATGGAAAGAAGATAGATTTCTTTTTAAAACCAGAACCAATGCTACCCAGGATGTTATTGGGATCCACTTGGTCACTACTTTCATTCATCTATTGAAAAAAGAAATCGTGTAATGAACGGTAAAGGAAACTGGGGATGAAACTACTGAGGGTGATTGTATACAGGCATACCCCGGATTAAGGACACTCACTTTAAGTACACTCGCGAGTAAGGACATATTGCCCAATAGGCAAACGGCAGCTCGCGCATGCGCCTGTCAACACGTCATGAACAGCAATATCGGCTCCCTACCTGTACCAAAGCTGTGCGCAAGTGGGGAGACTATAGAGCCTGTTACAAATGTGTTATTTACATCAGTTATGCACGTATAGGACGATTGCAGTACGGTACATGCATTGATAAGTGGGAAAAAGGTAATGCTTCACTTTAAGTACATTTTCGCTTTACATACATGCTCCGGTCCCATTGCGTACGCTAATGCGGGGTATGCCTGTACATAGTTGCATGATAAAAAAAAAAACCAATGTGTAATCAATGAGAGGAATACATTAATTCATTATACTATACACTTACTGCTGTGAAGCGCTATGTACATTAATGGCGCTATATAAATAAAGACATACAATACAATACAATACAATTATAGTTGTTTTTAAAGTATTTTATATTAAAGTAATGTTAATCTCAAAAACCATATGCTTGAACAATATATTGAATCTAATATCCACACCACATAGCTATAAATATAACTATACCAAGCATGGGGGTGAATATGAGTGAGGACATTGTATTGGATTGAAGAAATCGATCTTAATAGTAGATGAGAGAGTGTGGGCGCCTATATAATATTAATCTAAAACCTAGATAGTAGTCCAACTCAAATTTGCTCCGGACTCTAAATTCAAACTTTTTGTTACTGCAATAGACTTACATAAGTATGTGCGAAAACTAACTCTTAAACGTTTTTTGAGAAAAAAGATTCTGATATAGGCGTCCCTAACGATAACGGTGATAATTCTATTGATCCAGCTTTAGATGATTCATTAGATGATATTGGGGACACTCCTAATAATAAGCTTACGTTTAGTGAGTACTGTTGTGCACATGATATGAATTCTTTGTTGGAAGAGAATTATTTATTTTTATTTTTATTTATAAAATATTTTACCAGGAAGAAATACATTGAGAGTTACCTCTCGTTTTGAAGTATGTCCTGGGCACAGAGTAAAACAAAATAATACATGGTTACAAATACAGTTACATAAATGAACAAGGTATACATTATATACAAGACATTGCATGCACAGTTAAAGAAAATATATATTATGAGAGTATGAAACAGTTACAGACCAGATTAAAGTGTGAGACAGCCTTAGATTTGAAAGAACTTAAGCTGGTGGTGGATATGAGAGTCTCTGGTAGGTTGTTCCAGTTTTGGGGTGCACGGAAGGAGAAGGAGGAACGTCCGGATACTTTGTTGAGTCTTGGGACCATGAATAGTCTTTTGGAGTCTGATCTCAGGTGATAGGTACTGCATGTGGTAGGCGTGAGGAGCTTGTTCAGGTAGCTGGGTAGCTTGCCCAGAAAGTATTTCAGGGTGAGACAGGAAAGGTGAACTTTGCGCCTAGACTCTAGTGATGACCAATCTAGTTCTTTGAGCATTTCGCAGTGATGTGTGTTGTAGTTGCATTGGAGAACAAAACGACAAATTGAATTGTAGAGGGTGTCAAGTTTGCTAAGGTGGGTTTGAGGAGCCCAGCCATATACTATGTCTCCATAGTCAATAATTGGCATTAGCATCTGCTGTGCAATACGCTTTCTGACCAGGAGACTTAGGGAGGATTTGTTCCTGTAAAGTACCCTTAGTTTGGCATAGGTCTTGGTTGTGAGGGTATCAATGTGCATCCCGAATGTTAAGTGGGAGTCAAACCATAAGCCCAGGTATTTAAAACTAGTGACAGGTGTTATGGTGGTGGTAGCGTTGGTTCTAATCAGGAGCTCAGTCACTGGAAGCTTTACAAATTTAGTCTTGGTCCCAAATACCATTGTCACAGTCTTGTCAGTGTTTAAAAACAGTTTGTTTTGGGAAATCCAGTTTTCGAGTCTCAAAAAGTCAGACTGAAGTATGTGTTGAAGGTCAGAGAGGCTATGGCTGTGTGCATACAGGATTGTGTCATCTGCATACATGTGTATTGAGGCTTCCTTACAAGCTGTGGGAAGATCATTAATGAACACTGAGAAGAGTAGGGGCCCCAGAACAGAGCCTTGCGGTACACCATACGTGATATCCAGGGGGTTGGAGTTAGAGCCTGAGATGGACACATGTTGGGATCTTCCTGATAGGTAGGACTGAAACCAGTTTAAAGCATGTTTCCCAATTCCAGAGCTCTGGAGTTTGTTAAGCAGGATAACATGATCAACTGTGTCAAAAGCCGTTGCAAAATCTAGGAATACTGCACCAGTGAGTTGTCCCCGTTCCATTCCACACTGGATTTCATTGCAAACTTTTAGCAGGGTAGTTACGGTGGAGTGTTTGGGACGAAACGCAGACTGGAATTGGCTAGGGAAATTTGTCTTGGTGTAGAAATCGCTTAATTGGGAGTGGACACATTTTTCCATAACTTTGGATAGAATTGGGAGAAGTGAGATTGGCCTGTAGTTTGAGACAGTGTTTTTGTCCCCACTTTTGAAGATTGGGACAACTCTGGCAGTTTTCCAGGTCTTAGGGATATGGCCTGCAGACAGGATAGAGTTGACTATGGACGCAATTGGTTTGGCAATGGCTGGGGCACCAAGTCGTAGGAATCTAGATTGTAGTAAGTCGGGTCCACATTGGCTGCTTAGTTTTAGTTTGAGGAGCGCTTGTATAATCTCCTCTTCAGATACTGGGCTAAATTGAAAATTGTGGGCAGTGTTGGGAGGGGGTGGGACTGTAGGGTTACTCCCAGGATGAGATTCATGTTTGGGGTTTGTGCTGCGTTTCGCTAATAAGTTAGTGGCACACCCCACAAAGTAATCATTGAATGCATTTGCAATGTCAGTGGGGTTTGTCAGAGTAATATCCCCCTTAGTGATATTACTTGGTTGTTGATGGTTAGGAGGCTGGAATATATTGTTGATAACCTTCCAGAAGTTAGCTGGGTTTGATGTATTTTGGTGGAGATTGTCAGAGTAATATTGTGCTTTTGCATACCTTGTTTGCCTTGTGCACACGTTCCGCAGGCATCTGTAGTGATTGAGATCCTTGGTAGTGCCAGTTACTTTGTAGCTTTTCCACAAGGCATCCCTGAACTGGTAGAGTGCTATAAGGTCAGGTGTAACCCATGGAAGGTGGGCCCCCCGTACCCTTATTTTGCGTAGTGGAGCATGGGTATCGCAGAGTTTAAAGAACTCGGATTGGAAATAGTCGAGCGCAGAATCAGGTTCGGGAATTAAATCGATTCTGTGCCATGGGCAGTTGGTAAGGTCATCCAGAAACTGTTGTGGGTTAAAGTTTTTAAATGTTCTAGTGAGGAGAACTTTAGGGCTTGAATGGGGCGGTTTAATTTTCCTTACACAGTACACTATTGCATGGTCACTGAAAATATCAGGAAGGATGCCAGAGGATTGGATTCTGCAGGGGTTTGAGGAGAGAATCCAGTCTAGCAAGGAATGGTTATGCGACTTCAGGTTTATTCGTGTGGGTTGGGAAATGAGTTGCGATAGGTTAAGTGACTTGAGTTGTATCTGGATTTTGTGGTTTTTAGGGTCAAGCCAATTGAAGTTGAAATCCCCTAGAACTAGCAGCTCACTCTTCTCATTCAGAGAGGAAATGGAGGCAAGAAATTGGGTGATATCAGTCAAGGATTGTAGAGGGGCTTTAGGGGGTAGATGCCAGCAAGCAAGATGGGCTTAGAAAAGGGGAGGCAGATTTTGCCAACTAGAGTTTCAAAAGAGGGTGGACTTGGTGGGCAATGTAACAGTGTAAATTGTAAGGTGTCTGCAATATAAAATAACACCCCTCCTCCTCTCTTTGACCTATCTCTCCTAAAAATGGAGTATCCCTGAATGGCGATATTTGCATCAGGGGTTTTAGAGGATAGCCATGTTTCTGTAAGAACGATGGCTTTGGGTTTATGCATAAGGCACCATGCCCTTAGTTCATCCAGTTTGGGCAGCAAGCTCCTTATGTTTATATGGGCGACAGATAGACCTTTTTGGAATTTAAAGGTGGAATTCTCAGGGGCATGGGACAGAGCTGAAATGGGAGGACCTGGGTTAGTTTCAACATCACCTGCTAGAGAGAGTAATAGTATGAGTAGGAATTTGGGTAGTTGTTTGCAAGTTGTAAATTTGTGGTGTTTTCCATTTGAGTGTGCGGTGGTTGGTGTGCTGGTTTTTAGAGTTCTCCACCAACATTCAGTAGATAGTGCAAGGCTTTTGAGTAGTCCAGGGTGTATGGTGATGTTGGGTGTGGGCAAGGATGGAGGAGTTTGTAGTGGATAGAGGGAGTAACATCTCCATGAGGCCAGGAGAAAGAAAAAAGTTAGAAGACATAGCAGGTTCATGATGCCAGAGGTAGGCAGTGCTGCAAGGAGCTGCTGTGAGCAGAGTGAGTGTGTGCAGACTAAACAGCAGGGGTGGGCCTGTACCTTGTCAAGTGTTTTGCTGCATTGCAATGCTAGGGTCAATTCAGGGTTTCAGTGTTTTGTGCAGTCAGTTTTGGGAGAGGCTGCAGTGAAAGAAGTTGTAAAGGGGTGGGGGGTTAAACTATGCAGGCTAACAAGCATGGGATCATAGTGTGATCTGAATAGCTTACCGTTTGTTGTCTTGAGTAAAAGAGTGTGCAGTCCCCAGTCACCTCTAGTCAAACTGTAGTCTAACTGTATCACTTAAAAACCTCACTTTAAATGCCTCACTGCCTAATGCAGTTCCTGCCCAATGAATGAATGAAAGTAGTGACCAAGTGGATCCCAATAACATCCTGGGTAGCATTGGTTCTGGTTTTAAAAAGAAATCTATCTTCTTTCCATTACATATGAAGGGACATTTTCTGCCCACATTTGAGAAACTGGTGGAGAGGGATTTGGCTCTACTCCCCAGGGGTTACACTTTTGAATTTCTTCAATCCAATACAATGTCCTCACTCATATTCACCCCCATGCTTGGTATAGTTATATTTATAGCTATGTGGTGTGGATATTAGATTCAATACATTGTTCAAGCATATGGTTTTTGAGATTAATATTACTTTAATATAAAATACTTTAAAAACAACTATAATTAATTAATGTATTTCTCTCATTGATTACACATTGGGTTTTTCTTTTTTATCATGCAACTATGTATACAATCACCCTCAGTAGTTTCATCCCCAGTTTCCTTTACAGTTCATTACGCGATTTCTTTTTTCAATAGATGTTGACATTTTACACATATGTGTATATATACACCGATTGTTATTCCTATAGGTCTATATGTGTTGATACATTGGTCAATTTGTCCATCTTATTGTTAGGTATTTTCTTTCTTTTATTAGAGATATTCATTTGAATTTATTGTGTTCTTTTGGCTATTTGCTTTTCCATGTTGAAAGTTATACCGAGTACTGTAATGTTGTTTTTTTCCATTTTTTTTAAATTGTAATTGTGTTTGTGTCATTTGATTAATAAAGTTGCAATATTTTGTATGCCCCACGGCACGCGCTGACGTCATCACGCCCGTGTCACTCCTGATGGTTTCAGGAAGTGACCGGGGAGTGGACAGCAGCGTGGCTCATGGGTATTTAAACCGACTGGTGAGTACATTTGATAGTCACCTTGAGAAAGAGCTTACGCTCGAAACGCATTGGTGGGGGTTTGCATACCCCGTGATGTAGCTGTTTTTTGGATGATCCATTAAATATTATTAGTTTTATGGGTACACGCTCTCTTGGACCTCATTTATTTCTTTTGTTTCCTGGGTATCAGTGCCTATTTTTTCCTACCATCTTGTGATACCTGCTTTAGAAAAAACGGAAGCACACCCCCTGCTGTGTAAGAAGCGCTGAAGCCAGGAGGACATTACCAACCCTCACGTGAGTTTATCATTTTATCACATTGCAAATCCTCCATTCCGATACTATATGTCTGGACACTTTATTGTGAGGTCTCTTACTGCATTGCTTGTGGGGACCCTAGCATGCTAGTCGGATTACAATGGAGGAGTGATTATTACCACGTCTTCACCACGTGTGTATGGGTTGGTAAATCCCTAATTCATTATTCAGGGGTGTATACCACAGGAACTTTCATTGAACCTCATTTTTTTGTTTATAAAATTGATTGGCTTTTTTTGCAGAGCACCACACATTTTTCTTTTCTATTGAGCTTCATGTATCCACTCCAATCCTGATGGTATCTTTAAAGCTCAGAAAAAGGGGGACAAAAAGCAGGACATGCCACAATAGTGCATTACCTATGTGAAAGACTGATTTAAACTAATGATCAGGGATGACTTGGCAGATGGTAAACAAACAATTTAATATTCCATGTGGATACAATAAAACAGATTGTAATAGCAATCTAGAGCATAAAAAGTGTACACTTGTAAACAATAGACATTGATGCTCTTTCCTCCGCCGAGTAAAAATTGGAAGAATCCTACTCACAGAAGGTTCATAGAATATGCGCCTTATTATGTGACAATCTGGTCTCGGATAGGTAGCTGGATGCCGGTGTCTCTGATCAGCCTCGCGGTCACGACTCCTCCGACTCGTCGCCGCTCACCATCTCCTGATGACGTCACTTACGGCTTTTTCTGGCGACGGGGTCCTCGCTGTACCACAAATCACCCCACGCGTTTCAAGACTGTTAATGTGGGTCTCTTCCTCAGGGGTATTGACTGCACAAACTGTACTGATTATCTATATGAATGGAAGGTTTCACAGGCTGTGTATGGGAGGAGACTGGCACTGCCACTGCCCATATTGTACTGATTCCCTATATGAATGGAAGGTTTCACAGGCTGTGTATGGGAGGAGACTGGCACTGCCCCTGCCCATGCTGTACTGATTCTCTATATGAATGAAGGTTTCACAGGCTGTGTATGGGAGGAGACTGGCACTGCCACTGCCCATACTGTACTGATTCCCTATATGAATGGAAGGTTTGTCAGGCTGTGTGTGGGAGGAGACTGCCACTGCCCCTGCCCATACTGTACTGATTCTCTATATGAATGAAGGTTTCACAGGCTGTGTAAGGGAGGAGACTGCCACTGCCCCTGCCCATACTGTACTGATTCCCTATATGAATGGAAGGTTTCACAGGCTGTGTATGGGAGGAGACTAGCACTGCCACTGCCCCTGCCCATACTGTACTGATTCTCTATGAGTGGAGGCTGTGTTGCTTTTGTTCACAGTGGGGATTTCCACTGCTGCTCTGTACCTATTCAGTGTAGAAATGGAAAGTGTGGCTGTGTGTGTGTTAGAGAAAGCGTGAAGGAGATAGAAGGTGAGCCCGCCTCTGCTAGAGCCCATGCTATACCAGTTCCCTGGATAAATGGAACCTTTGGCAGAGCAGGTTGAAGCTGTCCTCACACAGAACCTCTTTCATGTATCACTGCATGGTGCTGTAGGGCATTCTATGTGTTTTTCTGTGTTCATTAAGGCTTCACTAATGCTGCCCATGCTGTGCCGCATCTGCACAGGGATGGGAGGTTTAATTGTGCAGTTGTTATATATAGGGAGGCTTTCTTATGCCCACACCATCATTTTTCTGTAAATAAATGTAAGGTTATTACAGGGTACAATGGTCCATATTCACTAAGTGGTGCTATTACATAGGACACCTCCCGGCATCAGAAGACACCTTCTACCCATTCATTTAATGGGCCTTAACGTCTTCTGGCGCCAGGAGATGTCCTATTGCATAGCACCACTTAGGACGTGGGCCAAGATATAAGGAAGACTTACACTGATGCTGCTTACTGTATATGCAATAACTATTGTGTGTGTTTGTGTATATGTATGAAGTTGGAACTTCCCATATGCAGAGTAAATTCTATGTATAAATGGAAGGGTTATTACAGGTCTGTGTGTGCACAGTGTAAGGGGGAGACTGGCACTTTCACTGCCCATGTGTAATACCTACAGTATTCTATGTATAGGCGGAAAGTATAGCAGCACTGCATGTGTCTGGGCATATGGAGGGAGCTTGCATTTCCACAGCTCAGGCTGTACCTGTTTAATGTATGAGCAGACGGTTTCAGTTAGCAGTGTTCCCCCGCCAGCATCATTCACATCATAAATTAAACCCATAGAAAGCAAAACAACATCCCAATTAATAAGCTGCCTTTGCCGGAGCGCAGGGGGAGGGAGGAGCGACGATTCATGAACAGGCATTCTGCATCTCCAATTACAAGGACCCCGGTGTGATACATTTTACACGGTCTCTCCTTACCCTGTGTAAACCTTATTCAATTGCAAGCTCTTCGTGGATGGATTCACATTGACTGTATTGTTCTTCCATGTAAAGTCCTGTGGATATATTGTTTATTGTATATATTTTGAAACACTGCCTAAATCTGTCACTGCTTACTGTGTATATACTGTATATAGATGGGTGAATATATAGTAGGTAGCTATTTGAGAGCAGTTTCGGTGGTATATGGCTGGATCTGTGGCATAGATAGATATTTAGAGATATAGAAAGACAGACAGAATGATAGATTGATAAATGATAGCTGGTGAGATAGATGTGACATGTACACATACAGCACACAGCCTCAGTGACATGTACACATACAGCACACAGCCTCAGTGACATGTACACATACAGCACACAGCCTCAGTGACATGTACACATACAGCACACAGCCTCAGTGACATGTACACATACAGCACACAGCCTCAGTGACATGTACAACTACAGCACACAGCCTCAGTGACATGTACACATACAGCACACAGCCTCAGTGACATGTACACATACAGCACACAGCCTCAGTAACATGTACACATACAGCACACAGTCGGTGACATGTACACATACAGCACACAGCCTCAGTGACATGTACACATACAGCACACAGCCTCAGTGACGTACACATACAGCACACAGTATCGGTGACATGTAAACATACAGCACACAGCATCGGTGACATGTACACATACAGCACACAGCATCGGTGACATGTATACATACAGCACACAGCCTCAGTGACATGTACACATACAGCACACAGACTCAGTGACATGTACACATACTGCACACAGCCTCAGTGACAGGGGGTCAGGAGGTGGGGGGAGAGGGGGTCAAGAGGTGGGGGGGGAGGGGGTCAGGAGGTGGGGTGGGGGAGGGGTTCAGGAGGTGGGGGGGGGTCAGGAAGCATGGGGGGGAGACAGTCAGGAGGTGGGGGGGAGGGGGTCAGAAGGTGGGGGGGAGGGGGAGCGAGAGTGCCGGATGTGTGCGGACTGTGGCAGGAGGCGCATTGGCGCTTCCTCTCCATCCCACGTTGGGAGCGGGGGGGGGGGGGAGAGGGAGCGAGAGTGCCGGTCTGTCTGTCTGGCGGGCCGAGTGTGCCAGGGGGACCTGTGGGATGGGGTATATATATAAAAGAAGGGAAGCAGCTGGCACTCCAATAGTAAATGGTATGGTCTGGTGCATGTTCTATAACAAGAATAAGTAGAACAGAATGATTCTCCACAAAGAGAAATCAAGACACAGCACTCAATAGAAGGTGCAAAAAAACCCCGTATTTAAGAATACATAGCACATAAAATACAACGTTTCGGTCCAGGAGCAAGGAGTTCAGGGCACTCAAACAGGTATCACAAAAAATAAGTTACTTATCTTTGCAGACAGGGTACATGCAGAGCAGCTGGGATCACAGTCCAGCCATGGAAATAGGTAAAAAATTGTACAAAAATCAAAAAATATTGTAGCACTCTCTGTAGAAAATATTCACAACATCCAGCCAAGTGAAGCACACTCTCCAGGAGGTAGGCATATCATTATCCAGGTCTACCATAAAGAGAAGACTTCACGAGAGCACCACAAGGAGCAAACCATTCATAAGCCTCAAGAATAGAAAGGCCAGATTAGACTTTGCCAAACAATATAAAAAAAAAGCCAGCCCAGTTCTGGAACTGCATTCTTTGGACAGATGAAACTAAGATCAACCTGCACCAGAATGATGGGAAGAAAAAAGTATGAAGAAGGCTTGGAACGGCTCATGATCCAAAGCATACCACATCATCTGTAAAACACGGTGGGGGCAGTGTGATGGCATGGGCATGCATGGCTTACAATGGCCCTGGGTCACTAGTTTTTGTTGATGATGTGACAGAAGACAGAAGCAGCCGGATGAATTCTGAAGTGTATAGGGATATATTGTCTGCTCAGATTCAGCCAAATTCAGCGAAGTTGATTGGACAGCGCTTCACTTTACAGATGGACAATGACCCAAAACATACTGCGAAAGCAACCCAGGAGTTTTTAAGGCAAAGAAGTGGAATATTCTGCAATGGCCGAGTCAATCACCTGATCTCAACCCGATCGAGCATGCATTTCACTTGCTGAAGACGAAACTTAAGGCAGAAAGACCCACGAACAAACAACAACAGAAGACAGCTGCAGTAAAGGCCTGGCAAAGCATCACAAAGGAGGAAACCCACCGTTTGGTGATGTCCATGCGTTCCAAACTTCAATCAGTCATTGCCTGCAAAGGATTCTCGACAAAGTATTAAAAATGACCATTTTATTTATCATTGTGTTAATTTGTCCAATTACATTTGAGCCCCCTGAAATAAGGGGACGGTGTATGAAAATGGTTGCAATTCCTAAACGTTTCATACGATATTTTTGTTCAACCCCTTGAATTAAAGTTGAAAGGCTGCACTTCGATTGCATCTCGGTTGTTTCATTTCAAAACCATTGTGGTGGCGTACAGAGCCACAATTATGAAAATTGTGTCAGTGTCCAATTATTTCCGGACCTAACTGTATATATAAATTATGTCTACACCTCGGCGGTTTTACAGGCATTAAGAAGACAGAGTGTTGAAGAAGTGCACATTGATATTATGAGGAACATTTACGAGAATATCACATCAGCCACAGCAAGACACAAGCAAGAGATGGATCAGCAAAGGAGTGCGGTATGGAGACACCATGTCACCAAGATCAGTGAGGAAGTGCGAGATTGAGACATTGTGTCACCAGGATCAGCGAGGGAGTGCGGCATGGAGACATCGTGCCACCAGGATCAGCGAGGGAGTGAGGCATGGAGACATCGTGCCACCAGGATCAGCGAGGGAGTGCGGCATGGAGACATCGTGCCATCAGGATCAGCGAGGAAGTGCGGCATGGAGACACCGTGTCACCAGGATCAGCGATGCATTGCGGCATGGAGACACCGTGTCACCAGGATCAGCGAGGGAGTGCGGCATGGAGACACTGTGTCACCAGGATTAGCGAGGGAGTGCGGCATGGAGACACCGTATCACCAAGATCAGCGAGGGAGTGTGGCATGGACACACATGTCACCAGGATTAGCGAGGGAGTGCGGCACGGAGATACCGTGTCACCAGGATCAGCGAGGGAGTGCGGCATGGAGACACGGTGTCACCAGGATTAGCGAGGGAGTGCGGCACGGAGATACCGTGTCACCAGGATCAGCGAGGGAGTGCGGCATGGAGACACGGTGTCACCAGGATCAGCGAGGGAGTGCGGCATGGAGACACCGTGTTACCAGGATCAGCAAGGGAATGCGGCATGGAGACACCGTGTCACCAGAATCAGCGAGGTAGTGCAGCATGGAGACATTGTGTCACCAGGGTCAGCGAGGGAGTGTGGCATGGAGACACCGTATCACCAGGGTCAGCGATACATTGCGGCATGGAGACACGTCACCAGGATCAGCGAGGGAGTGCGGCATGCAGACACCGTGTCACCAGGGTCAGCGAGGGAGTGCGGCATCGAGACACTGTGTCACCAGGATCAGCGAGGAAGAGCGGCATGGAGACACCGTGTCACCAGGATCAGCGAGGGAGTGCGGCATGGAGACATCATGCCACCAGGATCAGCGAGGGAGTGCGGCATGGAGACATCGTGCCACCAGGATCAGCGAGGAAGTGCGGCATGGAGACACCGTGTCACCAGGATCAGCGATGCATTGCGGCATGGAGACACAGTGTCACCAGGGTCAGCGATGCATTGCGCATGGAGACACCGTGTCACCAGGATTAGCGAGGGAGTGCGGCATGGAGACACGTGTCACCAGGATCAGCGAGGGAGTGCGGCATGGAGCCACTGTGTCACCAGGATTAGCGAGGGAGTGCGGCATGGACACACGTGTCACCAGGATTAGCGAGGGAGTGTGGCATGGACACAGATTTCACCAGGATCAGCGAGGGAGTGCGGCACGGAGACACCATGTCACCAGGATTAGCGAGGGAGTGCGGCATGGAGACACCGTGTCACCAGGATCAGCGAGGGAGTGCGGCACGGAGACACGGTGTCACCAGGATCAGCGAGGGAGTGCGGCATGGAGACACCGTGTCACCAGGATCAGCGAGGGAGTGCGGCATGGAGACACCGTGTCACCAGGATCAGCGAGGGAGTGCGGCATGGAGACACGGTGTCACCAGGATCAGAGAGGGAGTGCGGCATGGAGACACCGTGTCACCAGGATCAGCGAGGGAGTGCAGCATGGAGACACGGTGTCACCAGGATCAGCGAGGGAGTGCGGCATGGAGACACCGTGTCACCAGGATCAGCGAGGGAGTGCGGCATGGAGACACCGTGTCACCAGGATCAGCGAGGGAGTGCGGCATGGAGACACGGTGTCACCAGGATCAGAGAGGGAGTGCGGCATGGAGACACCGTGTCACCAGGATCAGCGAGGGAGTGCGGCATGGAGACACCGTGTCACCAGGATCAGCGAGGGAGTGCGGCATGGAGACACCGTGTCACCAGGATCAGCAAGGGAGTGCGGCATGGAGACACCGTGTCACCAGGATCAGCGAGGGAGTGCAGCATGGAGACACCGTGTCACCAGGGTCAGCGAGGGAGTGCAGCATGGAGACACCGTGTCACCAGGATCAGCGATGCATTGCGGCATGGAGACACCATGTCACCAGGGTCAGCGATGCATTGCGGCATGGAGACACGTGTCACCAAGCTTTTTACAGCAACACTTGAAGAATTGATTAGGACATTAAATTGGGAAGAAAAAGGAATCAAAATCAACAGTGAATACTTCAGTAACCTACGATTACTTTCATACTTTCATACGTTTCATACGATATTTTTGTTCAACCCCTTGAATTAAAGCTGAAAGTCTGCACTTCTATTGCATCTCGGTTGTTTCATTTCAAATCCATTGTCGTGCGAACAGAGCCAAAATTATGAAAATTGTGTCAGTGTCCAATTATTTCCGGTCCCAACTGTAAGTGTGTGTGTGTCTGTCTGTGTGTGATGCCAGATTAACCAATTGTATTGGAGTGTTTTCACAATCTTTACATTCTCTCTTTCGTGATAAGACTGTTTGCAAACTCGACAGGCAAATTGTTCATCTACATATTGTGAGCCCCTGTGGTCCTGAAGGGGTTACCAAGCTTGAGCCTAGGCTTGATTTAGAGAGCAAAGCACAGGGAAAGGGGAAAGGGTTAATCAATTAGGATCCAAGGCTCACTGGTCTCTCCATCAGACAAGGGGATTAACATAGAATATTCCAGAAGAGGCCACTTATGAATTTAACCTGCTCTTAAACTCCCTCCAAGAGAGTGGTGCATGCAGATAATTGGGCAGATAAATCCCGAGAAGGTGCAGAGGGCAGGCAGAAAGATTTATGTGTTGAGAGAGGAAAATATAGCAATGGAGCAAAGAGAGGAAGAGGGGAACGGGACAGAGAAAGGCAAGGAAAACAGGAGAGCAAAGGATAAGGGTGAGAGGAGAGACAGAGAGAGGGGGAGATACAGGTGAGAGGAGAGACAGAGAGGGAAGGAAAGCAAGAGATACTGGTGAGAGAGGAGAGACAGAGAGGGAGAGAGACCGAGGGAAGAGAGTGAGAGATACGGGTGAGAGGAGAGACAGAGACAGGGAGAGATACGGGTGAGAGTGAGAGAGAGGGAGAGATACGGGTGAGAGAGAGGGAGAGATACAGGTGAGAGGAGAGACAGAGAGGGAAAGAAAGCAAGAGATGCGGGTGAGAGAGATAGGGAGAGACAGAGGGAAGGAGAGTGAGAGATACGGGTGAGAGGAGAGACAGAGAGGGAGAGAGAACGAGGGAAGAGAGTGAGAGATACGGGTGAGAGGAGATACAGAGAGAGGGAGAGATACGGTGAGAGTGAGAGAGAGGGAGAGATACGGGTGAGAGAGAGGGAGAGATACAGGTGAGAGGAGAGACAGAGAGGGAAGGAGAGCGAGAGATACGGGTGAGAGGAGAGACAGAGAGGGAAGGAAAGCAAGAGATGCGGGTGAGAGAGATAGGGAGATACAGAGGGAAGGAGAGTGAGAGATACAGGGTGAGAGGAGAGACAGAGAGGGAAGGAGAGTGAGAGATACGGGTGAGAGGAGAGACAGAGGGAAGGAGAGTGAGAGATATGGGTGAGAGGAGAGACAGAGGGAAGGAGAGTGAGAGATATGGGTGAGAGGAGAGGCAGAGAGGGAAGGAGAGTGAGAGATACGGGTGAGAGGAGAGACAGAGGGAAGGAGAGTGAGAGATATGGGTGAGAGGAGAGGCAGAGAGGGAAGGAGAGTGAGAGATACGGTGAGAGGAGAGGCAGAGAGGGAAGGAGAGTGAGAGATACGGGTGAGAGGAGAGGCAGAGAGGGAAGGAGAGTGAGAGATATGGGTGAGAGGAGAGGCAGAGAGGGAAGGAGAGTGAGAGATATGGGTGAGAGGAGAGGCAGAGAGGGAAGGAGAGTGAGAGATATAGGTGAGAGGAGAGGCAGAGAGGGAAGGAGAGTGAGAGATATGGGTGAGAGGAGAGGCAGAGAGGGAAGGAGAGTGAGAGATACGGGTGAGAGGAGAGACAGAGAGGGAAGGAGAGTGAGAGATATGGGTGAGAGGAGAGGCAGAGAGGGAAGGAGAGCGAGAGATACGGGTGAGAGGAGAGACAGAAGGAAGGATAGAAAGATACGGATGAGAGAGAGACAGGGGGAAGGAGAGCAAGATATACGGTGAGAGGAGAGACAGAGGGAGGGAAGGAGAGAGATACGTGTGAGAGGAGAGACAGAGAGAGAAGAGAGCGAGAGATACGGGTGAGAGAAGAGACAAAGAGAGAAGGAGAATGAGAGATACGGGTGAGAGGAGAGACAGACAGAGGGAAGGAGAGAGATCCGGGTGAGAGGAGAGACAGAGAGAGAGGAGAGCGAGAGATCCGGGTGAGAGGAGAGACAGAGAGAGAAGGAGAGCGAGAGATCCGGGTGAGAGGAGAGACAGAGTGTCATTTTTATATTTGTATTTTGCACCAGGCCTAAAGACAGCTATGCAGAAGGAGGGGTGTAGAGGAGAGGTAAATATATATATATATATATATATATATATATATATATACATATAAATATTGAGGGGACAGAGGAACAGATTCATGATACTGCACTGTGCGTGATAGTGTGACACAGTCATTAATCTAACTTATAGCAGGGACAGTGAGAGAGGCAGACAGAAAACACTGGGGACTGGGAAAAGAGGAGAGAAAGAGAGACAGAAACACAGAGAGAGAGAGGGTGACAGAGAGAGAGTGTGTGACAGAGAGAGAGAGTGGGTGACAGAGAGAGAGTGGGTGACAGAGAGAGAGAGAGGGGGTGACAGAGAGAGAGAGAGAGTGGGTGACATGGAGAGAGAGTGACAGAGAGAGTGACAGAGAGAGGGTGACAGAGAGAGAGAGAGGGTGACAGAGAGATAGAGAGAGGGAGTGTGTGGGTGACAGAGAGAGAGAGTGGGTGACAGAGAGAGAGTGTGTGACAAGAGAGAGAGAGAGAGAGAGAGAGAGAGAGAGAGAGAGAGAGAGAGAGAGGGTGAGAGGAGAGAGAGAGAGAGAGAGAGAGAAGAGGAGAGAGAGAGAGAGAGAGAGAGAGAGTGGGTGAGAGAGAGAGAGAGAGAGAGAGTGGGTGAGAGAGAGAGAGAGAGAGAGAGAGAGAGAGAGAGAGAGAGAGAGAGAGAGAGAGAGAGAGAGAGAGAGAGAGAGAGTGGGTGACAGAGAGAGAGTGTGTGACAGAGAGAGAGAGAGAGAGAAAATACAGTTAGGTAATTGGGGTAATGTATAGTTAATAGAGTATTATCTTCTATTTACATGAATGAAGCTTTTGCAGTGTTAACTGTGTATTACCCCACTTTTCTGCCTGGGAATAAGGGGAAGAAAAGAGAGCGAGAGAGGGGGAGACATGCTTTTATGTAAAGAGAGAAGCAGAGAATTAAAGAGAATAAAGAAAGAACATACAGAAAAGGGTAAGAAAGCGAGGACATAATAATAAGAAATAAAACGATAAGGAGATTAAGATATGCATGCAGACAGAGAGGGGAGGAATGCGAGAGGGACGCAGAGAGAGACAGATGCAGAAAGGGGGGAGACAGAAGGGACGACATATTGCAGTGTGCCACTACAGTATGCAACAGCTCCCAGATTCCCTGCGGGACTGAACATATCATGCTATAATGGACAGATGGCTCAGGCAGGTCACATCGGTATTCTGGAAAAGAACACCTTTTTTTCACTGCACCTCTTTAGATTGTAAGCTCCTTATGACAGGTAGTCTTTATACCCACTCCCAGTAGGGGAGTCTCAGTTCTGTATTTAACCCTTTGATCGCCACATGAAACAGTACTGGACACGGGTTAACAGTCTGCCTCTCTCCGACCAACAATAACCACCCAGCTGTAGTTACATTAATGTGACAAACTGCAGGAGAGAGCTGTGTGAGGTCAGTAATATAGAGGCTCTAGAGGCCAGCAGTGGTCCATTGACCACAGCATCTGAAGCCCTTAAGGGGACATCATCACCTGCCTCTCCATGTGTAGGATTCAAGGTACCCCACAAGAGGGAGCCAACACTGTACTCTAATAAGACATTCTTGGCCTCCGGTTGAATCAGACGTTGAAATCCATTTGGTTTTGGCCATGCTCAGAATTATTGATCTCACTGCTGTTTTGACAGTGCCAAACCCGTAAACATGATTAGCAGGCGGTAAAGTGAAAGAGCTTCTATTGCAGTCTGCCCCCCCCCCCCCTCTCTTCTCCACTCTCCTGTGGCATGGGGAAAATCCCAGTTCACATCCCAGTGCCAGCTCGCTCCCTGTGTTTTAATCGTGAAACAGAGCAGCTGATCAGGACCATTCAGCGTAAGGAGTCTGGCCATCACCTCCTTAAGCTGCATTGCAGGCATCTCTAGCAGCAAAGGTGCAATCCCACACAACCGCCCAAAAATACAACATTTTGTAAACCATTACAGTACCAATGTTATTGGCTTCCTTCAAGTAATCTTAAAGCAAAGATTTGGCTGCATTTGTTCGTCTGGAAATTAATTTGAATTTAAATTTCCTGGGGCCTCAGAATTGGGGAGTGTTTGTCACTCAAGTGTGTTCTTTACCCTTATCTCCTCTGGTCCTTATCAGAGAGCCAATAAAGATACGGGGATGGGGAGAGAGAGGGCTTTGCCTGTGCAAACTATCATTGAACACACAGTGGCATCAGACACAGAGAAAATCAAACCCCTCCCAAGTTTCAGCTCCCCGTGTTTACAAACTGACTACAAAATGTCATTTGAAGACACTATTTTTTAGGTGTCAGGTTGTGATTACAAAAGGCATCAATCACCCAGATGTGCCCCCTTAAACATGTCACTGCCGTTCCCTTTGGTCCGAGAAGCACACACATCCCATATCCAATGCTACAGCTACTGCATTTCAAAAGAGTCTTCTAGTTTACAGGAAACCTCAATCTATTCCGGTAAAGTCCGGCTCTATAAATAGAATCTGTAATACTTCCGTTCAAATAATAAACATAGTTTATAAGGCCGCGTCTATGGTTAGCGCGACCGCGCGCTCAAAATGCCTTAAGGCAATGATCGCGGCCATAGACCGCCCACGCGCATGCGCCAGCGTGATGGGGCACGCAAAGAATCAGACACATTTGATTCTGCGGCGCGACGGGCCGGACACGTGAGCGGTTCGCCTAATGAGGGCGAAGAAGCCCCGTGACGTCACACTCCCCCCGTCGCGTCTACCCAGGCCGCAAGCCGCTGCAGCTAAAACGCGCGTGACGTCACGTGGTCGCGAGCGCGCGCTCACCCTGGACGCAGCCTGATATAAAAGAAAAACTCGTACTGTTTAAATTGATAGTATTTGCCTTTTCCTACAGACCGCTGCTTACGGTCCTGCATAAACCAGGACATTTGGTAGTTGTAACAATGCATACGCATTTCTGTTTACACGGTCATCAACTGTTGGAAGCCAGCAATTATATTCACACCCACACTGACAGCCCGTAAGACAGTTTGCTCGACCTAGGCTGCTAATTCCTCTGCTTACACGGAAATCCGTAGGCTGTATATAGAGATGCAAGCTCTTATATTTGTATTCCTCCCTCCTCATTCCGGCAGCTCCCTCCTTATAACCAGGAAGAGAGTCCATCTGAACCCCCCCCCCCCTCTCTCCCCTCCCCATCCGGGATAAAACAACATGGCAGATAGAACCAGATGAAGGTTTATTCTCAGGCTGAGGATCAAGGGAGAAGCCAATGAACCATGAGAGGGTGATACTCAGGGGATTCTGGGAAGTAGCAACCACCGACTCTCCCTGATATAGAATGAATCCTTAAAATTACAAATATTTATGTGTTTAGCTAAATGGGTTCAATTATCTACATTCAACCCATTAATCATCTCACTGACATCAATTCACCTTGGTAAACTGTAGTATTAACCATACTGTATGTTGATGTTAATGCAGCCAGATATAGAAACACTGGGTATCAGTTAGTCCTTTTTGACGTGCAGCTTCTTTGCATGCACCTACAGAGTTTTGATAGGAAAAATCACTTGTCTTGTAGCGAAAAAGCGTGATGGAAGGGACGTCACGCTACAAATGGGCGCGCGCCCGCGCATGCACATACCTCACAGTTCTAGGCCGCACGGAGGTTGTAGGCAGCGCACGTGCAGAAGAGGAGCCGCCAGCTCGGCGCGCACACGCAGCAGCCGCCAGCTCGGCGCGCACACACAGCGGCCGGCGCAGTGCAGGAGCAGCAGCAACCATGCCACACTTGGGAGACGGAGACACACACAAAGATACACACACACAAAGATACACATACCCAGAGACACACACACAGTCACGCAGACAGTCACACACACACAGACACACACACAAACACACACACGAGGAATTCACAGTATAAATATAGAACTGCAAATAGCTAAAACACTGAAATTGTGTTTTGATTTTTAATTAAAAACATCACCATCACAAATACAATTTCTGTGACAAAACAGTGACAAGAGACAAAGACGTTTCACTTAAAATGCGCGTGCTCGGCGCATACACACTTTTTTAAGCAGTGTAAATCTGTCTTATTGTTTGGGAAGATCTTAGCTCCACTCAGCTGAAAAGGGCAACAATCCTCTGGGGAAGAGAAAGGGGGCTAGGGGCTAGGGGGCTGGATTTCTGTGACACAGCGGTTGGACTATCATTGTACAAGCAGTCGGCATTAAGCTAAGCACCCAAGAGTAATAAAACCTACACGGCCGTGACAGTTTCAGGATAGTAGAATGCGACATCCCCTGTGACACCCCATCCTTCCAGGAGCTGTCCCCGCTATCAGCCTGATGACCCCAATCACTGAGAAGTCAGGGGGAATTATACTCACACCCTGAGTGGGGTGGGTAACCAACTCAACATGTTAACTAGTTTGAAACCTCATACAGAGGCTGACAGGATAGGAAAACACTCATCCCCGGGCTTATGGGGCATTTTCCGTCCCGTTTTTTTTAGCATTAATTCATTAGAGTTTATTCTACTAAAGTAGCTATATACAGTATATATATATATATATATATATATGTAAATACAACTGTATGCTCATCTGCATGTCTAAGGGCTGGCGGGCGGCCGCACGAGCGTTCCCCACCAGCAGGGGAATCCTCCCGAGCCGGTCCCGGTCCCCCCTGGCTGCACAGCTCACTACACGCTGTGACGCGTCAGCCGCTAGGGGATTCAAGAGAATTGTAATCCCAAGCGGCGACGCGTCACGTGGTGTGGCTGTGAGCCAATGAGGAGGGGAGGCTTCGGGGAGCGGGGAGGAGAGTGTGGAGGGAAAGCAGCGTGAGTGCCTGTCTGTGTGTGCCTGTCTGTGTGTGTGTATGTGTGTGCCTGAGTGTGTGAGTGCCTGTCTGTGTGTCTGTATGTGTGTGCCTGAGTGCGTGAGTGCCTGTCTGTGTGTGTATGTGTGTGCCTGAGTGCTTGAGTGCCTGTCTGTGTGTTTGTGTGTCAGCGTGTGAGTAGGGCAGCCCGCAGCAGCTCCCTCCTGCAGCCCGGGAGCCCGAGCCCGAGGAGGGAGGGGGGGGGGGGAGTAGCGGGTAACATTGAAGACAATGTGTTGATTCTATAGGAAATGGGAACCTTTTTATGTGAATGTCTGTGTGCAGGGGTCTGCCTCTCAGGTGGTGCCCCGCTGGGGAGTGATTGCAGTACTTTAGGGGCAAGCAGTAATATTTTCTTGCATTTCCCTAGAAGAATATGGCTTAACACTGAGCCCGGGGGGGGGGGGGGTAGCGGGTCCCTCCGCTCAAACCACGCCCCCCCCTCCCGCTTCTGCTCCCATATCGCATATCGCGGTCTGTGTCTGTCAGCACCCCGCCTGTCTGCAGTGCGGGCGCGCTGACTGAGGGAGCGGGGCCTTAGCCTTAGGCAGGTATGCAACCCCGCCTTTCACCATTATCACCCAGCACACAGCACTTCCACTGCAGCAAGGGATTCTGGGAAATGACATGCAAATGAACACCAAGAACAAAAAAGTCCCCCCAAAAAGCACACAGACATATCATAAATAATGCAATAAAGATGTGATTAAAGTAATAAACAAATAATTTTAATCAAACACATCTAACAAATAAAACTACAAATAACACACATGGAAACAGACTGAAAAAAACTCCTGAAAAAAATGAATGCAAAAAAGGACAAATAAGGAGAACTACATACAGAAAAAAAATCCTGCGGGAAATGGGACCTAAATAGACAGATCACACTGAGGACAATGTACCCAGAGTAATCACGACCGGCCGGTCATCTAAACTGGATGTTACCATATATCCATGTACCTCAGAAACCAATGATACTGCTGACAAAGAGCCTAATCTCACAGGAATAAAAACCCCTCAAATAGAACAAGTATCAGTGTAAAGCATGAGTGCAAATGTTTGCCTGGTGGACACAAAAAGACACATGTCTAAACTAAGTATCCCTTAAAGGTCTATAGGCTGCAAACATAACCAATGCAGTTAGTACAAAAAATGGCTACAAAATAGCTGGATGCTCTAGTCCTGAAATGCTAGACTAATGTATGGGGAACAGCAAGATATAAAGTCCATGACTATTATCACAATCAAGCCTATATGGCCATATAAGAGCAAAGATACTCAGCCAGATGAAGCACAAGTTGTTCCTGGTATGGGTAGCATTGCTTCCCGGAGAGGTAACCACGATTTGGTGAAGCATATCAAGTAGTCCTTTAAAGATCAAAAGTGTCGATAATTTAGCAACAGGAGGTGACCGTCTGTACCACTGACGCGTTTCGCCCTGCTGGGCATCTTCCCAGAGTGGTAGGGTCCCGTTGAACAGACAGAACATTTAAAGAGAATCCAGATGATGACGTTACCATATATATACTGTGTATATATATATATACAGTATAAAACTAATGACCATTAAAAATCAGTAATAGCTATTGACCAGACCCAAATGTATCAAAGGACTTTTTTCCTGTGGGCACTAGTTCATCATTTTCAATGTCTTGCAGGGCCCTCATGGCACAAATGAATGTAGTGGCTTTACTTCTAAGGCTGGGATTATACAGAAAACGGCAGACCGCGCACCGCCGCATGGCTCAATAACAAATATACAATGAATGTGTACATACATAGCGCGACGCGCGCGCAGACGGGAACTGCAGGGTAGCAGGCAGGAGAACAGACCTGGGATTCTGTTCTCAGCAGGCGACCGGCGCGTCACGTGAACGGTTCCGCCAATGAGGGCTTAACCGCTCACGGCCACGCCTCCGCCACGCCTCCCTGTCTCCTCCGGCTGCCTCCTGCCTGCAGTTCACCTGCCACTTTGCCGGATCGCATTCATGACGTCACCGCATCGCGCGCGCGCGCCCAGCCGGCGCTGGTATAATCGTAGCCTTACACGCTAAATAGGATACGTGATTTTTGTGATTCTTGTAGGACAGAATACTCAAACATTGTAGAAATGATGTGTGCAACGCACCCTCCTATCAAATAATGCTCTTTATCAAATGTGTAAACGAGATAGAAATATATCATTTTTATATTACATCTTTGTTTCTTAATCAAGCCTGTTTTTTAACCTGTTGTTTTTCATATCTCATACATTTATGAGGTTTTTCCGTCCCTTGGTAACTGAAGGGGTAACCTGACCTCACCTTTGCAAGATCCTAGCTAATCCCAGGCTCAATTTTCTTGAAACTGGCCGATTAATTGAAGGATTTCTTCCCCCCCCCCAACACCCCCCCACTCCCTCTATTCTGTGCTTGAATCCACTCTCAGAGCGTGGCGATTAATTTGAGATGTCAGTTTTGTGAGAGCCTTTCATTTATTCTTCAGTCCAGGCTCCTCACTGACTGCACGCAAAGAAAACTTCTCATTTCTGAATTCTCAGATGTCAAGTGTAAAAGGGTGAGAGGGGGGGAGAGAAAAACAACAGGGGAAGAGAGAGAAATGGTTAAATGTGAAAAAGAGAGACAGTCGGGGGGTGGGGGGGGAAAGGTAGACAAGAGAAGGAGAAAAGGAGGATGGGAGAGATAGAACAAGGGAAGAAAGAGGGTGAGAGGCAGATAAGGAGGGGCGAGGCAAGGAATGGAGAATGGGAAAGAGACCAGAAAAGGGAGATGAAAGAAGAGAGAGAAAGGAGAAATAGGAAATAGAGATGGAGAAAGGGAGATGAAGGAAGAGAGAGAAGGAATTCGAACAGACGAAGTGGGAGATGGGGGAAGATCAGACAGAGAAAGAAGTGGAAGATTGGGAAGAGAGGAGGAAGGGAGAGGTGAGTGGAAAGAGAGAAGGAAGGGAAGAGTGGAAGGGAGGGAATGGGAAGAAGAGAGGAGGAAGGGAAGAGAGGAAGGGAGAATGGGAAGAAGAGAGGAGGAAGGGAAGAGAGGAAGAGAGAATGGGAAGAAGAGAGGAGGAAGGGAAGAGAGGAAGGGAGAGAATGGGAAGAAGAGAGGAGGAAGGGAAGAGAGGAAGAGAGAATGGGAAGAAGAGAGGAGGAAGGGAAGAGAGGAAGAGAGAATGGGAAGAAGAGAGGAGGAAGGGAAGAGACGAAAGGAGAATGGGAAGAAGAGAGGAGGAAGGGAAGAGAGGAAGGGATGGATTGGGAAGAAGAGAGGAGGAAGGGAAGAGAGGAAGAGATGGATTGGGAAGAAGAGAGGAGGAAGGGAAGAGAGGGAGGGAGGGAATGGGAAGAAGAGAAGAGGAAGGGAGAGAATAGGAAGAAGAGAGGAGGAACGGAAGGGAGAGAATGGGAAGAAGAGATGAGGAAGGGAAGGGAGAGAATGGGAAGAAGAGAGGAGGAAGGGAAGGGAGAGAATGGGAAGAAGAGAGGATTAAGGGAAGAGAGGAAGGGAGAGAATGGGAAGAAAAGAGGGAGCTTAGAGAGAGAGATGGAGAAAGGAGACAGAGACTTAGAGGAAGATAGAAGGTTATATCAACAGAAAGTGAATGAAAGCCTCAGGGGATATAGAGAAAGAGAAAAAACATATCTTAGGACGAGAAAAGGAATCAATAAGACCGAGAAAGAAAGATGGAAAATGAGAGAGAGAGAGATTATGACAGAGTGGTGAGTGATCGTTATATAATGGGTATCTACAGCGGAAGGGGCCAACTCCAGTGCTTAAGGGCCACCAAAAGGTCAGGTTTTAAGGATATCCCTGCTTCAGCACAGGTGGCTGAATCAGTGGCTCAGTTTTTGATTGAGCCACTGATTTAGTCACCTTTGCTGAAACAGGGGAATCCTTAAAACCTGATCTGTTAGTGGCCCTTGAGGAGTGGAGTTCGCCTGATCTATAGCAAAAGACCGCTTTGATTGCGAACTCTCCATGCTCGCTGCATCCATACTGTACATTTGTTTCCAGCTAGTAACAAGTAAGACACTTGTTTCCTATGGGGAATCCCTGCATAGTTGCTATTGAGGACTACACTTAAGAAAGAGACCAAATCCCATTACCAGATAGAAAGCAAGAACACAGCAGATAAGATGAGATAGAAGAGAGAGAGGGAGGAGGAGGGGAAGGGAAGGGACAGGGGCAGGAGGAAGCAACAAAACAAAGATACTGGTTTAGAACATAATTTTTCCTGACATCTGCAGAATGGAAAGTAATTGCTTCTCTGATTGTTCTGGCCAAAGAACAACTGTTTCATTTAAGTCAAAAGTTACTTGACCTTCCAGCGTCCTTTATAGTTATACATACAGTAACTCTCTATATATCCTTGCCAGGGTGGGGAAGAGAAAGGGTGACAGTGCATTCAGGGTGAGCCTGTGTATCAGTAGCCCCTTGGAATGAAGCAGAGAGAGGCACCCTATATCCAGTGTCTACTCACATGGACGCATCGGTAAAGACAAAAACAGTGGCAGAAAGGAAATATAAATCAAGATGTTTGGGAAGTGGTTATAGCAGCAAACAGGAGAGAATGTGGGGCGCATTCAGGGGAAATGTTGCTGAGAGGTTATAGGAACAGCTAGAGGAGTTCTAGTGAGAGGTTATAGGAGCGGTTAGGGGAGGTGTTATAGGGACAGGACATACAGGGTTATTTATTAAACTGTGGTACTGCCGACCAGGGCACTGTTGTACAGAAACTCATTGACTTCAATAGGATTTGCAATGGTTCCCTAATCGCCACTATCACAGTTTATGAAATAACCCTCATACGTGCAGTTAGGCCGGGGTATGAGCTATAGATGCAGTTGGGGTTGCAGACAGGGGGGGAGAGCTGGGACAGTTGCCCCGGGCCCGGTGGCTGCGGGTGTAAGCCCCGACGGCCGGACAAAGCAGTTGGGCCCATCCTCTCGTTGCCGCCGGGGCCCCGGCTCTCCCGAGCTGCGGGTCTCCCTCACTGATGGTCTCACGCCGAACTGAATTAAATAACCCGGAGCAAGTGATCAATTACAGGCGAACGGATCGATCTGCAGCTCAGCTAATCACTTGTCGGTGTGCAGATTGTATTGATGCGCATATTGAATAAGGGGGAAAAAAATATATATCTTTTCTTAAAAACGGCAGCTTGGACTGCAGCATTAATTTAAATCATTTCCGTTCCCCCCTCCCCCCCCCTCCCAGTAATCTGCCTTTTTCGATACGTGCTTATTTTTAGATTATCATGCTAGCAAAGCTACAGTACACATAGCCAGTGGAGTTCCAGTCCAAATTGAGTTCGGTTAATTCTGTTTAAGGGATTTAAGTTACTATGGTTTAATGTTACACGCTCGGCTGGGAGGCAGAGTTTACATTTTATAAGTACTGTAGGTTATGTTCATTTATCCGTTATAGCTGGGAGGCGAGGGAAATTGTTTTTCAGTTGAATAAAACGCTGTTTGTTATGATGTGTTAATGAAGTTACGCGGCGGCCTTTACCGACATAAAAGTCAAACAAAGTGTGCTGTATCCTTATTAAAGTATGTTATGGTGAGGAAGGCAAAGGGCATCTTACACGGGGCATTATAGCAAGCTGGTTATGGGAGTATATGCACATGAAAGGAAGAATGTACTTCCTGTAGTAGAGCTCTGAAGGAGTGGAAAGCACTACAGCAGAAAGCAATAAAATATAGTATCATCAAGTCCACAACGTTGCAATCCAAGAAATGATCCTATGTTAACTCATATGTCGGGTAGGTAACCAAATATAAAGGGGGGATGTCAGGAATGACCATGGGATAGATCAACCTGACCCCCAACTAATATAATGAACAATATCCTGGAGTTGGATCCCACAATATATGAACAAGAGTGATCGTGGTACTGCACCGACACACTTTATTCGAGCAAATACCCAGTATGTACCTGGCAGATACCTGGAATGCGCCGCTCCTCACCTCTGACAAGCCCCGTTACGTTTGCCTTCCCAGCCTGGGTTCATGCCTGGCTGACGGGCGGCTGATCTGTTAAATGATAATGATTAGGATTTAATAGGCTGCAATGCTTCGCGTGTCTACCAGATGGCATAAATTCATGAATTGTAATGCAGTATATATATATATACTGTGCAGTATTGCAGCCAGCGGGAATAAAATGCTTCAATCCCTGGCTGGAAAATAACTCAATGCACTGAGGCAGAAAACAGTCACAAACCTCAATACACCCGGGTATACCCGAATTCGTGGGACCAGCCGAGCTCGAATAAAGTGTGTCGCCAGTGTACTCACTCAGACTTGATTGAAGAAATCTGGATCGGCGTGCGACGACACAACAGAGGTGTTTTAAGCTTTGGTCCAAATCCAAAACATGCCAATGTTTAAGGATTATTGATCTAATATCATTTGCATGGCAGCTATATCTTAATATATAAAATCGAAAGGTTGGTACTAGCTGCGGTGAATCTGATTGGTCCTCAGCCTCTGGCCAATCAGATTGGTGGCTCTGACGTCACACAACTGCCACTCTCTTTCCCCTCGGCCACACACACACACTCTCCCCCCCCATCACACTCACCTCCCTCCCCGGCGCTCACTCACCTCCCTCTCTGGCGCTCACTCACCTCCCTCCCCGGCGCTCACTCACTTCCCTCCCTGGCGCTCATTCACCTCCCTCCCCGGCGCTCACTTCCCTCCCTCCCTGGCGCTCACTTCCCTCCCTCCCCGGCGCTCACTTCCCTCCCCCCCCGGCGCTCACTTCCCTCCCTCCCCGGCGGGGGGACAGGCAGTGGGCAGGCAGCCTGCAGCTGCCTCGCGGCGCCGAGTGCCTAATATGGCGGCGCCCGGAAGGAGAGGTGACATATCTGTGTGTGTGAGTGTGTGTGTGTATGTGATTGTGTGTGTGAGTGTGTGTGTGTGTGACACTGTGTGTGTGTGTGTGTGTGTGTCACTGTGTGTGTGTGTGTGTGTGTGTGTGTGTGTGTGTGTGTGTGTGTGTGTGTGTGTGTGTGTGTGTGTGTGTGTGTGTGTGTGTGTGTGTGTGTCAGACACTGTAGGGTGGGGACCGGAGCTGCGCATGGGGGGGGGGGGAGCGGAGAGAGAGGGGGGAGCGGAGAAACATACAGGGGGAGTGGAGAGGAGGGACCCGGAAAATTTTAAGCAACCTTCTGTCCACTGTCCCCCCCCCTCCTGTCCACTGTCCCCCCCCTCCTGTCCACTGTCCCCCCCACCCCTCCTGTCCACTGTCCCCCCCACCCCTCCTGTCCACTGTCCCCCCCTCCTGTCCACTGTCCCCCCTCCTGTCCACTGTGTCCCCCTCCTGTCCACTGTGTCCCCCCCTCCTGTCCACTGTCTCCCCCCCCCCCCCTCCTACCGGGAAATTTAACTCACGGGCAACGCCGGGTCTCTCAGCTAGTTGAGTAATAAACAAAGGATTGTCTATGAATTTGTCTATAGACTTGACTGATGACGTTGTACGTTTTAATAGGTTAGATCGTGGTATGACAAATGCCTCATTAAACGCTTTCTGAATATCACTACATTTGTAACCCCTCTCTCTGAACCTGTGGGCCAAATCTTTTGATTGTTCAACAAACAGATCTGTAGTTGAACAAATCCTCTTCATTCATAGGAATTGTGCCTTTGGAATTCTCTTAATCGTAGAAATTGGATGACTACTAGTACAGTAGCTGTTAAGAGTGCATTTCTTGAATTTTCTTTACGAAAAATGTCACTCTGAATTTTGTTAGAGAGGATACTACTCTGACAACGTGCCGGTAAGGGCACGAAACGCGTCAGAGTGATCCTCCACGAGGATTTTGTTACTATTTTTTGTATGTCTAGATGATTAAATAAAGCAACCTTTTAGTGACCCAGCCGTTTCAGCTACTTTTCTGGCAGATCCACGCTAGCAGTGCACGGCGTATTCCTCCCGGCTGGGAGCTTCCATTACCTGGTTATGGGAGTAGTTGGGGAGGAATTATAAGGAGTGCGTCTAAGAGCACTTAGGGGAGTAATTATAGGGAGCGGTTATACTGTAGGAGCAGTTAGGGGAGGAATTATAGGGAGCAGTTATAGGAGCAGTTAGGGGAGGAATTATAGGGAGCGGTTATAGGAGCAGTTAGGGGAGTAATTATAGGGAGCGCTTATAGGAGCAGTTAGGGAAGGAATTATAGGGAGCAGTTATAGGAGCAGTTAGGGGAGGAATTATAGGGAGCGGTTATAGGAGCAGTTAGGGGAGGAATTATAGGAGCAGTTAGGGGAGGAATTATAGGGAGCGGTTATAGGAGCAGTTAGGGGAGGAATTATAGGGAGCGGTTATAGGAGCAGTTAGGGGAGGAATTATAGGGAGCAGTTATAGGAGCAGTTAGGGGAGGAATTATAGAGAGCGGTTATAGGAGCAGTTAGGGGAGGAATTATAGGGAGCGGTTATAGGAGCAGTTAGGGGAGGAATTATAGGGAGCGATTATAGGAGCAGTTAGGGGAGGAATTATAGGGAGCGGTTATAGGAGCCGTTACAGGAACAGTTAGGAGATAAGTGTAGCCCTCTTTCCCCCCCCTTAAGTGAGATTGGGGTGTGTAGGTGTATCTGACTACTTCTCAGTGTGGTGCTATACCTGTTGGCTCACAGGAGGGATGAGCTTCCGCCATGGGGAACCTGGGGCATTTATACTAGGGGTACTTACTTCCAACGATGCAGCGCCTCCACCTGCGATGGCTCCCACCAGAGGGGGAGGGGTTCCTCGCAGGACAATCACAATAAACGATACTCACACAGATATATATATTAACTAGGGACTTTACTGAACATACAAGAAAACAGATCACAGCAATATCATAATAACCTGTGTCCCTCTCTAGAGGAGACACTTACTGCGTCGCGCAGGACGCTTCCCCGACACTAGGTGATCCCACCCAGTGTCCCGAGAATCCCCACCCAATGTCCCGCACTCTAATAGAGAACGTGGGTGACTGCGCAGTCACTAATTAATGTGTTAGGCCTGTTGGTGCACATATATATTGAATACCTTCCGAGCACTCCGATGCTCGGGCTTGCAACACTCTTCTAAAAGGGTCAGACGTGCGATGCATCCGTCTGATCCTATCCAGGTACTTCTCCAGGAACCCCAACGAGGGTCCCACCGCTTCACGGGAACACAACCGTCTCACGGTAACAGCAACCGAATCACGGGAACAGCAACCGCCGCTATCCCTGTCTATCCCTAACTAACCCTGACGTGACAGGAACCCTAACCTAGGGCCTGTCCCTGGTGTACCGCAACCTGGGGTGGCTTGGGGAAAACTCCTAGGGCCTGCGGGGTAATAACCTGCCCCACTCCCCTAACTCATCCCAGTCCTGACACTCACTGAACCCTAACACTAACACTAACACTACGCACTGCAAACTTCGGAACGCGTACAGCAACTTGCTGCACACTAGCACTATGCCTTCTTGTCAGGCCTCACAGCCCTGCCAGCCGTGATCCTGACAAGACAGCACACACACACGCACTAAGGGCAGCGTCCCTATCTTGGGCCGTCTCTCAGCACTTACCCACTAACCTGGTGGGGAGTTGAGGCCTTACTTGGGATGTGGGGACCTTACTCGATGCAGGAGCTGCACATGCTCTCTGCACCCTTCCTTCCCTCACAGCTCCCCAGCTCCAACTGACAAACGTGCTGCAGCCCCAAACAATGTATCTCTTTGCCTGCCTAGCCTTCCTAAGCCCTATTGGCTCCCTGGTGTCACGTGGGGCATACAGAGGCTCATGGGATATGTAGTCCCAGCTCAGAGCCTTCCCTGGTAGGCTAGGGGTTCGCGGGCTTTTCCTACCCTGCACTGCGCTTGCGCAAGCTTTCCCGGGCTGTCTCAACCTTCCCTGAGCTGTCCCTATGCTCGCGCGACTTTGCCCTGTCTCTGGGGCTCTCCCTGCGCCTACGCGTCCCTGCGCATGCGCAACCCGCATCCCAATGGCGGCGCCCTGCTTCACCGGCCGCCGGGACCTTAGAGACGCGATCGCGGCCTTAGCAACGGCCCGATCGCGTCCCCGGCAACCGGCCGCAGGCAGGGGAAGCCGCGCTGCTCCCTGCTCCAGCCCCCACCCTTGGAAGCAGCCGTCGGATCTTTCGGCACCCGCGATCGAGCTGCTCAAGGGGAGGGGGGTCTCAAGGAGCTGCGGGAGCGCCAGGCTAGTTATAGGAGCAGTTGGGGGAAGTATTATAGGGAGCGGTTAAGGCAGGAAACATCAGGAGCAATTATAGGAGCAGTTCATACATTTACTGGTAGCAGTATTATATTGTAAGCTCTTTAGAACAACAGATGGTCAGACCTAGTTTCTGCATAGCATGGCAGGACAATACCTATTGTGTTGTGAGCCTCTCCTCCCTCATTTAGGGAGCTACTGTAGAAAGCTGCCAGCAAGTATTCACACTACAAGACTGTACACAGCGCAGTACAAAGGAATACAAATATACACACAGTGCTCGGCAGTCTCCTGAATTTCCTTCGGTATGTAGCGCTGTTTGATGCTCATACTGCCTGGGAGAGACCAGCACTTCCAAAAAACATTTCCACTATAATCCGGCATGTCCTCAGCTCCCTTATTGCTTCCTGGGTATTTTTCTCTTTTCCTTCTCTATCATTCAAGTCACTCTCTTCGTCTCTCTTTCTAATCAAATGATTACCTTTCTAACTCATCAAACACTAAGCGTCTTTTTCTCTCTCTCACAGACACACATTGAATTCTCTCACATTATTACCACTGCTTCAAATGGATACTCATTGTCTCTCTCTCTCTGCATCTACAGTATGCTGAATATCTCTAGCTCAATTCACTCGAAAGCCCCTGTGCTATAGACTTTGAAGCCATATTTCAATGGAGTACAATACTTCCAGAGCAAGGAGAAGATGGTTACACAGCATATTGGTTTAGTATACCTCTTCTCTTTCTTTCCTCTCTCTCGTTATCTCTCTCTCGTTATCTCTCTCTCTCTCTCGTTATCTCTCTCTCACGCGTTATCTATCTCTTGTTATCTCTCTTTTTATCTCTCGTTATCTCTCGCGTTATCTCTCGATTTCTCTTTCGATCTCTCTCTCTCTCGTTATCTCTAGTTATGTCTCGGCATCTCTAATTATCTCTCTCGCGTTATCTCTCATTATCTCACTCTCATTATCTCTTGCTCTCTCATTATCTCTCGTTATCTCGCTCTCTCTCTCATTATTTCTCTCGTTATCTCGCTCTCTCATTATCTCTCTCGTTATCCTCTCTCTCTCTCTCTTGTTATCCTCGCTCTCTCATTATCTCTCTCTCGTTATCTCTTTATTGTTATCTCTCTCGTTATCTCTCTCTCGTTATCTATCTCTCTCTCGTTAGCTCTCTCTCACATTAGCTCTCTCTCGTTATCTCGCTCTCTCGTTATCTCTCATTATCTCTCTCATTATCTCTCTCGTTCTCATTATCTCTCTCTCTTGTTATCTCTCTCTCTCGTTATCTATCTCGTTATCTCTTTATCATTATCTCTCTCGTGCGGTTTACTTTGTCACTATCATGGGGCAATTCCTGTCCTCAAGGGCCACCAACAGGTCAGGTTTTAAGGATATCCCTGCTTCAGCACAGGTGGCTCAGTCATTGACTGTGCCACTGACAGAGCCACCTGTGCTGAAGCAGGGATATCCTGAAAACCTGACTAGTTGGTGGCCCTTGAGGATTGTAGTTCTCTACCCCTGCTCTATCACAATCTCTTTCAGCCTTCACTTGCTCCTATTACTGGTAAATATCTTGCACACATTCTCTGTTCTCATACAATACCTTCTCTCTCTCTCTTATCCTACTTACTCTCAATATATATATATATATCACAAACCCCCATCTCCTTTCCCTCTACCACCTTATTGCTAAATACTTTTCACACTCACTCTCACCTCTTATACGTCCCTTCTCTTCTCATCTTGTTCTCTCACTTTATCACACTCTTTCCTTTGTCTCTCACATTCCCATAGGAAAGCCCATTGGTATCAAACTGGTGAAATTATCACCCTAAAAAGCATCATGGATTAGGGATGGACAGGGGGAACTATATTGTAGAGGGCCATAGTGGACAGAACGTTATTATAGGATTTGCACTTATACATATCCACGGGATTATATTTGCATTTACTTGTATGTAAGTATGTACTGTATGCACTTTGTAACAGGGACTTATCTCTGTTTAAGAGAAACTGCCTCTAAAACTAGCAGGGAGCTGGTTAATTACAGCCAGGCAATTAATTAGACTCCACCTGGCTAATTAGGTCTCAGAAAAAGCCTCATGTGAGAAACAGCGGGAGATTTTCCTCAGCACATAATGGTGCTGACATGAGGAGAAGGTCTTGAGTGCACTGGATGACTGTGTATTGACAGAAAGACAGATGGAGACCGGACCTCTTTTCCTGGACACAGGACCAAGGAACCTGCCAGAGGCTGGACCCTCAAGCACACCTGGACCCTCAAGCACACCTAGACCCTCAAGCACACCTGGACACCACTGACCTGCTTTCCCAGATACACACATACACACATTGATATACTGATACACACAAAGCAGACTGACTCAGATAAACACCGAGCAGATTGACACAGATACACATACATACACAGCTACGCACACACACACACACAGCAGACTGACTCAGATAAACACCGAGCAGATTGACACAGATACACATACATACACAGCTACGCACACACACACAGCAGACTGACTCAGATAAACACCGAGCAGATTGACACAGATACACACACATACACAGCTACGCACACACAGAGCAGACTGACCCAGATACACACATACATACACTGATACACACAGAGCAGACTGACCCAGATACACACATACACACATTGATATACTGATACATACAGAGCAGACTGACTCAGATACACACATATATACACAGAGCAGACTGACACAGATACACACACACGCACATACACACATACAGTTAGATCCGGAAATAATTGGACACTGATACAAGTTTTGTTATTTTGGCTATGTACCAAAATAAATTCAAGTTACAGTTAAATCATGAATATGGGCTTAAAGTGCAGTCTATCAGCTTTAATTTGAGGGTATTCACATCAAAATTGGAGGAAGGGTTTAGGAATTACATCTCTTTAATATGTAGCCCTCTCTTTTTCAAGGGACCAAAAGTAATTGGACAATTGACTCAAAAGCTGTTTCATGGACAGGTGTGGGCTATTCCTTTGTTTTTTCATAATCAATTAAGCAGTTAAAAGATCTGGAGTTGATTCCAGGTGTGGCATTCACATTTGGAAGCTGTTCCTGTGAACCCACAACATGCGGTCAAAGAAGCTCTCAATGCAAGTGAAACACGGCATCCTTAGGCTGCAAAAAAAAGAAAATCCATCAGAGAGATAGCAGGAACATTAGAAGTGGCCAAATCACCAGTTTGGTACATTCTGAGAAAAAAAAGAACACTCTGGTGAGCTCTGCAACACAAAAAGGCCTGGACGTCCACGGAAGACAACAGTGGTGGATGATTGTAGGATCCTTTCCATGGTAAAGAAAAACCCCTTCACAACATCCAGCCAAGTAAAGAACATTCTCCAGGAGGTAGGCATACAGTATCATTATCCAAGTCTACCATAAAGAGAAGACTTCACGAGAGCAAATGCAGAGGGTTCACCACAAGGTGCAAACCATTCATAAGCCTCAAGAATAGAAAGGCCAGATTAGGCCCAGTTCTGGAACAGCATTCTTTGGACAGATGAAACCAAGATCAACCTGTACCAGAATGATGGGAAGAAAAAAGTATGGAGAAGGCTTGGAACGGCTCATGATCCGAAGCATACCACATAATCTGTAAAACACGGTGGAGGCAGTGTGATGGCATGGGTATGCATGGCTTACAATGGCACTGGGTCACAAGTGTTTATTGATGATGTGACAGAAGACAGAAGCAGCCGGATGAATTCTGAAGTTTATAGGGATATATTGTCTGCTCAGATTCAGCCAAATTCAGTGAAGTTGGTTGGACGGCGCTTCACTTTACAGATGGACAATGACCCAAAACATACTGCAAAAGCAACCCAGGAGTTTTTTAAGGCAAAGAAGTGGAATATTCGGCAATGGCTGAGTCAATCACCTGATCTCAACCTGATCGAGCATGCATTTCACTTGCTGAAGACAAAACGTAAGGCAGAAAGACCCACGAACAAACCACAACTGAAGACAGCATCTCGGTTGTTTCATTTCAAATCCATTGTGGTGGCATAAAGAGCCAAAATTATGAAAATTGTTTCAGTGTCCAATTATTTCCAGACCTAACTGTATATAGCCACTGACAGAAATCTAGGAAATTGCATTGGCTGACATTTTTTAACAGGTCCTTCAGAAAATCTTGTTTTCCATTTAAAATCATTGATTTTTTCTTTTTAGGAATCAGAGAGTCCCCTGGAATTGAACGGCGGTACTCAGCACTCCGTGGACCCACCAGTTGCCGAGACGTGTGTATATATACATATACACAGTATATATTTACTTTTGCCAAAACTTGAAGGGACATGCAAACATGGCTGCGGCTTCGCCCAATCAGAAGTTGCAATGTCATCACTCGATGATGTCACAGCTTTCTATTGGGCGCCAGAGTGAGGCTGACACCAGTGGCCATATTCTTCCTCCCCGACAACCTTAATTTGTGAGAGAATTTCAAAACACAATATATCGGGAATCCAGGGGGTTTCCTGTAGCTTGGGGTGCAGCGTTTCAGCTCCCTGGGGGCCCCTTCTTGAGCAGCAAACTATTCAGGGAAAAAAGGAATACAGGTGTGAAACAATAACATCAGGTAGAGAATGGGGTTAATACCTAGTGCCCCATGGCTTCTTATCCTTAGCGCGCCTCATAAAAATGCATCTGTTTTTGTGCAGCGCGTGGAAATTGCATTCAGACGGCACACAGACGTAGCTTTATCCGCTGGCTAGCATATCAATCAGAGCCCTTTAAAGGGGTCATCCTTATTAAACACTGAAGCCTCTCCCTCTGACTGCAGGTATACTGTTCCCTTTCCCAGCTACAGCAGGCTGAACTAATCAGCATAAAGAGAAGAAGAGCCAGAGACATAAAAAGATGTCCTAGCAGCCTTGAGTTACCCATTACTCAATGACAGCGTGTCCACTTAGCGAGAGGCAGGTTGCATAAAGGATGGTCTATTAATCTAGCTATTCGACTGGCCATTTTGGGCATTAAAATGACTTTAGGAATAGACTTCTGCTAACGTCAGTGTCTGCTCTGATACACAGGAATGGTGAGATGCAGCGATAGGAAGAGTTAGAGGCGGGTACATGATGTGTCAGGGGTATTAGGCATTGTATCCAAATGTGGGCATTTTAGGAGGGTTATTTACTAAGGGTGGGCAACTGGGCACTTTCACTCGTGTTTTGGCTTTTGGTTCGGGTTTACTTTATTAAATGATCCTTAAGTGTGCCTCCTAGAAACATACATGACTAGACTCAGGATGTACAGTACTCACCTTCATGGCCCTGTATCATTTCCACAAACTTCTGCTACGGTGTCTGGTCTGGGGGGGGGGGGCCTTACATATCAATCAGGAGGTCAGATTTATCAGATGCAAGTATGAGTCTAAAGGACGAGATAGTAAATGAATGTTACCCTGCATTGTGTTAATGCAGATAATGAGGATTAATCACATACAGTACACGTGTAATAAATATAAACATATATATATATATTACGCGTGTAGGTAGTAGAGGTATCTGTACTGTGTTAGCCGAGATTAATAATCAAAAACAGTCGATTCCGTTCTGTGGCTAATGAAATGCTTTAATTTGTGCGAGCTTTCGAGATACACTGATCTCTTCTTCGGGCGGTGTTACAATTAATTCAGCCAAAAAACTCTGTGGGTGACGGCTATCCCTCCCCCCTGTGCAATATGCGATTTATGACCTGAGGGGTTAAATGTTCCCTGAATGCTTGTGATGTAAGAGAATGTGTGTGTGTGTGTGTGTGTGTGTGTGTGTGTGTGTGTGTGTGTGTGTGTGTGTGTGTGTGTGTGTGTGTGTGTGTGTGTGTGTGTGTGTGTGTGTGTGTGTGTGTGTGTGTGTGTGTGTGTGTGTACGGAGAGGGGGTCTGTGGGAGTTGGAATGTGGCATGGGATCTCTGAGACACATTGGGGTATGCTGAGACTGGACACCGGGTGACGAGGGGTTAATCAGTTTGCGTGAGGCTTGCAGAATAAATGTCTGGTGGGATGGGGAAGGGAAAGTAAAAACATTGTCCAGTAAAAGATTGTATCCCGGCAGTTAGGGGCTCAAGGCAGATTACGGAAAGTTAGGGGGGGGGGAGTCGTTATAATTAATATGTGCTAAGCAGAAAAATATATCTTGTCAACAATATTATTTATATGGGCCCTGCACTGATTACACTGTATAAAGACTGTGTAATGTACATCGGGCCACAGGTACATGGGACGCGATGCCGGCTTCATGATGCTACTAATATTGGAGATTTTCCTTTTGATCATGTGCGCACTGCACCTTCGGCACCTTGAACGCTGTTTTTGCTGGCGTGCAGTCCTAGAGGAATTTTACCCATCATCTCTGGCTCCTTCTATGTGAGCTCTATTACTTTTGACCGCAGTGCCCGCTGTCATTATACTAATGCTATATTGTTGCTACCAGACATCAGTGTACAGAATGTTCCCAATTATTGCCATTATACTTTGTATCTGTCGCGCTGCCTCTCTGTTCGGGTGGTCATTGGGTGCACGGTTCAGTTCTCCCACGGCCACCACGGCTGCATTTTTATATATCGGCACTGCCTTCACCGAGCACCGGGGATTGTTTATGCTCATTTCCTAGCAACACCGGGTGATGAACGTGACCCTGGGCGCCACAGACTTTTTGGAGCCCGTTTGACTTCCGGGTAGGGGGCTGTATATCTGTGTATGTCCCCTCGTGTATGTACCGAGCCCTGATGAAGGTTCCCTGAGTGGTTCCGAAACGTTGAATTTTTGTTCTGCACAATATCTTTTTTGATCACTTACCTGGATGTGCTGTGACTTTTATCCACGCAATTGGGCCTGGGTGAAGTATATCTTTATTTATTTCCTAGAACGCCTGAACTCGCTAGTACATAATATATTTACTAAGGTGTGCTTACTCTCTTTTCTCCATGAATATACAGTATATAAATAGGAAAGGTAGAAGGTGGGCACACGCTTCATCTCTAGGTAGACCACCTTGACCAAATCACATAATAATAAATCTACCAAGAGACAGAGAGAGAGAGATGGAGAGAGAGAGAGAGTGAGAGAGACGGAGAGAGAGAGAGGAAGAGAGAGAGAGAGAGACGGAGAGATGGACGTAGTCTCACAGCATTACTGGGGAAAATAGTCTTAAAGACCTACATCATGCTTGGTAAAACAATATCTGGATAAAAAGAGAAAAGTCCAAAAGATAAATATTTCCAGCACTGGCTCCGTAAAGTGAAAGCAGCTGTGTGTATTATTCCATGCCAACCGTGGTAGCTCTGTGGTCGGTATGGAAAAATAACACAAATATTTGCTTTCAATCTACGTGTCCAGTACTAGGACTTTTCTCTCTCTGTCTTTCTCTACAGTATATATATATATATATATATATATATATATATATATATATATATATATATATATATATATATATATATATATATATTATATATATATACACACATATACATATATATACATATACATACATATACATATATATGTATATGAACAAAAAACAGAGAGAAATGCAGGCTCCATAGCATGTAACTGTATAACAATTGGGTACATTTATTTAAAACAGCAGTCCCAAAGAATTGCACTTACAGGATTAAAAAAGCAACCATACATTTGAGAGAAATCTCTATTTTTGGGGTCATCCACGGGGGTGGGGGAGTCCGAGAGAGGCAGGGTGCACCTGATCATATGGTAGACACATCCAGCTCCTGCCACGAGCTGGCGCCGATCCGCTGTACCTAATGGTGCCTCTGCGTCCTCTGCTCCTGCTTCAATCAGGTACCGGCAGTAGGAACATCAGCTGGCTAGATTGCTGGAACGCCAGGGAACTCCACGTGCACGCACCCTCACGTGATGACGTCACCGACCCTCTGTAGGGTTTACGATCACATTTTAAGTTATGGTGGGTGAATAAGGTAACACTCACCATAACTTAAAATGTGATGGTAAACCCTACAGTCTTGAAAATGCAAAGCCAGCAGTACAACCCCACACCGATGATACCCATTAAGGTTGAAACATGTCTGTGAATGGTTTCTCTGGCTTTGCATCTGATTCCCATGCTGTGCTTTAAAGCTGTGTTAACAGCGAGCATTAACTTATATGGGCTCCATATACACCGAGAGGTTTTTCAGACTAAAGGTGACACATTGTGTGCTCATTTGCATGTCATTTCCCAGAATCCCTTTCTGTAGTGGAAGCACTGTATGCTGGGGATAATGGTGAAAGGCAGGGTTGCAGACCTGTCTAAGACATGTGAATGTGCTCACAAGTGATCTTTTTATTTGATAGAGATATATGATACAGACACTTACACACACCTACACACACACGATAGACACACCCGCTCAACAGATGCTCCCCCCCCTCCTCACCCTTACTCAACAAACGCGCACACACACATATGTACTGTATATGTCTCTTCTTCACCTTCCTGCCATGGCTCTGCCCACTTCTCTCCTCTGCCTCTCTCAATCTCATTTGAAATGTTCTAGCAAATTCCGTGGGGGACGCTAATTAATTCCGTAGGCCTGCCTGAGAAGTCTTAACTCAATTAATCGGAGTTCCTGTAGGGGCTGGGAAGGTGTCCAACACTCGTTCATCATTCCGGAATATTCTCGAAGCCGGCGCAGACAAGGGCAGCGTGGGGAGAGGGTAGTGAGTGTATGCAGGATGGCTCAATACAGAAAGACATGGCACAAGATTATTTATTTCTTCATTTCATTGACCTTCCACGCTGGGAGATAGATTAGACACCAGAAATCATACATCCAAATGCTTCGGATGAGTCATAGAGATTTGCACATCATTTAAAGCACCGGTCTTTGCTGACTGCCTTATTTTTCTGTGTTTAACTTACTTTATTTCTCGCTTTTTCCAACCCTGCTTTTATTTTTTAAATCTGATGCTCCATTCGGGTGATATAAGCGTTTGAAATATGAAGTGTCCGGAAGGTAAAGATGGAACGCTGCCCCGAGCCCAGTGCAGTCTAAAGATTGCCATGGTAACCCTTAACACACACAAAAAAAAACATAAATAAATTAGAAAGAGTAGGAAATGCTCTGGGTACGAGATACTAACATTCTATAAGTTAAACTCATACCAGTTTCTGGAGGGATTGAGGCCTTAGCCCAGTGTTGCGCAAACTGGGGGAGGGGCACGGGATTTTTCTGGATTTTTCTTTTTTTTAATTAAATGCCGGGGGACCGCGCGAGGTCTCTGCAACTTCAACTTACCGGGATTCAGCCGGCTTCTGGTCACGTCGCCATGACAACGCGGCGTCAAATGACACAGCGGGGTCATGACATGGAGCGTCGTCATGGAAACGCGTCAAATGACGCTGCGGGTGACGTAAGCGCGAGCTCTGGAGCCGGCACACAGGGGGGGCGTAGCAAAAAAACTTTGACCGCCCCTGACTTAGCCCAGGGGTGGCCATCTTCCTACTGTACATTCTTCCTACTTACTGCTGCGGCACAGTTTATTCGAGCATTTGCCCGTTCTGTGCCGCAGCAGTAGCCTGGCGCGCGCCCGAGTGTGACGGGCGCGCGCCGAAGCAGCGGAAGAGCGCCCTCCGATCGGGGCGCTCTCCCTCCCGCTGCCGGGTCCGCCGGGTCCCCCGGAACCCCCTGCCGCCGTCCCGCAGATCGCGGGACACCAGGGCTCCCTCGGGGAGCCCTGGACGCGCGTGCAGGGGGCGCAGGCTCCCGAAGACGCGTGAAACGAGGGACGGCCACTAGCAAGCCGGGAAATCTCCCGGCTTGCGGATCTGGCCGCACTGCGATAAAGTGTGTCGCCAGTGTACCAATTCTATTGTAAGCTTTTCGGGCAGAAACTCCTTTTCCTAAATGTTACTTTGATGTCTGAAGCACTTCTTCACTTTATGTGTTATTTGTATTATTTGTTATTTATATGGTTACTAGCTTTTGTACTCGGCTTCGCCCGGGGAATGCATCTCCCCCCCCCCCCCCCGCTGGTATATCTTCCCCCGCTGACGCCACATCCACCCCCCCCACCACCCCGTTGGTACATCTCCCCCCGCTTCCTGCACATCTCCCTATCAATCACCACCCCCCCCCCCCCATCCCGCTTCCGGCACATCTCTCCGCGCTGCTTTAGGCTGCGGCCATGCTGCCGCTGAGCTCGCTCATGCTTGAGAGCGGTGACGTCACCAGCTCTCCAAGCATGAGCGATCAGTGTCCTGCAATTTTTTTAGAGCAGGAGCCGGGGTCGTATCATTGGCTGGATAGGGGCTGTCTCTGTGTCTGTATGTGTGTGTGTGTGTGTGTGTGTGTCTGTCTCTGTGTATGTCTGTCTCCGTGTGTCTCTGTGTGTATGTCTGTGTCTCTTTGTGTGTCTCTTTGTGTGTGTGTGTGTGTGTGTGTGTCTCTCTATCTCCATTTTCCCTCTACAACCTTCCCTCCCCTCTCTTCCACCCCCGCCCCCCATTGCTCTCTCTCTCTCTCCCATTGCTCTCTTTCTCTCCCCCCATTGCTCTCTCTTTCTCTCCCCCCCCCCCCCCATTGCTCTCTCCCGGCCCCCTCCCCCTCTCTCTCTCCCTTCCACCTCTCTCTCTCCCTTCCCCTCTCTCCTTTCTCTCCCTTACCCTTTCTCTTTCTCTATCCCCCTTCTCTCCTTTCTCCCCCCTCCCACTTCGTGTCCCCCCTCCCACTCCATTTCCCCTTCACTCTGCTCCCCCCCTCACTCTGTTTTCTCCCCCCTCCCTCCCTCCCTGTTTTCTCCCCCCTCCTTCACTCACTCCGTTTTCTCCCCCCTCCCTCACTCACTCTGTTTTCTTTCCCCCCTCCCTCACTCTCTTTTCTCCCCCCCTTACTCACTCCGTTTTCTCACCCTCACTCACTGTTTTCTGCCCCGCCACTCACTCCGTCTTCTCCCCCCCACACTCACTCCGTTTTCTCCCCCCACTCACTCCATTTTCTCCACAACCACTCACTCCGTTTCCTCCCTCACTCACCCCGTTTTCTCCCCCCTCACTCACTCTGTTTTCTGCCCCCCCCCCACTCACTCTGTTTCCCCCCACGCCATTTTCTCCCCCCCCACTCACTCCGTTTCCTCCACAACCACTCACTCCATTTCCTCCCCCACTCACTCAATTTTCTTTCCCCCCCTCACTCACTCTGTTTTCTGCCCCCCACTCACTCTGTTTCCCCCCCACACCATTTTCTCCCCCACCCACTCACTCCGTTTTCTCCCCCCACTCACTCCATTTTCTCCACAACCACTCACTCCATTTCCTCCCTCACTCACCCTGTTTTCTCCCCCCTCACTCACTCTGTTTTCTGCCCCCCCACTCACTCTGTTTCCCCCCCACGCCATTTTCTCCCCCCCCCACTCACTCCGTTTCCTCCACAACCACTCACTCCATTTCCTCCCCCACTCACTCAGTTTTCTCCCCCCCTCACTCACTCTGTTTTCTGCCCCCCACTCACTCTGTTTCCCCCCCACACACCATTTTCTCCCCCCACCCACTCACTCCGTTTCCTCCCTCACGCACTCCGTTTATTCCCCCCCTCACTCACTCTGTTTTCTGCCTCCCCACTCATTCTGTTTCCCCCATGCCATTTTCTCCCCCCCCCACTCACTCCATTTCCTCCACAACCACTCACTCCGTTTCCTCCCCCACTCACTCAGTTTTCTCCCCCCACTCAGTCCATTTTCTCCCCCCTCACTCACTCAGTTTTCTCCCCCCCTCACTCACTCTGTTTTCTCCCTGCCCTCACTCCTTTTTCTCCCCCCACTCACTCCGTTTTCTGCCGAAAATGGGGTTTATCAGCGCATTAATAAAGGCAGTGTGCTCGGCTGGTTACCCCTATTTCGTATGGGGGATGAAGGGGTTAATTTTTCATGCACTGTACAGTACATGTCTTATTTTCCCCTCTGTTCCTTGTTGTCCCCATTTTGCAGGATTGTATGAGCTTGCAGTATAGTACATCCCAAGTACACACATACAGTATGGAAAATATAATTGTGAAATAAGGGGACCAGGTATGATCAATAAAGTGTGTTTTTGCTGCAGGTTTTAAGAGACAAGCAGGAGGAAGGTTTGTTTTTCTCCTGTCATTAAAATGCACACAAGAACCAAATGTTTTGACACCTATGAGCTGGGTCACTTGCCCATGCAAGCTTCAAAGGTAACAGGCATTGTCCACGCCTGTAAGTCTCTCTGGAAGTTGCATATCAAAAGACCCAGAGTAAGGGGGTTGTGAATTGGCCAGATGGATGCTAAATAGGAAATCCTGGTGACCATTTGTGCTGGCTCACACCCTGAGTTTCCCCCTTCCAGCCTGAGAGGGGCCAGGTACAGAGGGGGGGTGCACCTATGCTAAGTAGCCACGGTGGCGTTGTCGCACATGCTCTGTGTGAACAGGAAATCCCTAGTGCCCACTCTCCAAACTGTGGGCAAGTAGGTGATTGGGGAATGATTACTTTCCCACGAGGGGGATTGGGTGGGTATGTTGGCGATAGGCTTCCAAATCCTATATACATCCCACCCAGGCTATTCCCATTGTCTTTCGTTTTTCATTCTACCATGTGAGTGGAGAAGAGCAGCAGCACATTCCTGGAAAGCAAAGAGTCTTATTACATCGGAACAAAGGACAAAACTCTGCGTTAGGACACTGTGATTGCTGGGGGTTATCTGATTAACCCCAACGGACCAGAAAAGACTTTACACATTCACAGAAGGATTGGGCTGGCAATTTATGCCCTTGCAAAAGGACTACATTTTAAAAGACAATCTTCTGGTGCTTTGCACCTTTCTGGACATTATCCCCTGTTCCTATACCAGTAAGTGTAATTATTAAGTGTACAGTATTCTGCAATTGTCGTGTGTTTGCCTATCAATGGAATAAATCTCAGTTTATTTTGCTCAACTTGTTCTGCTCAATTGGGATCCACAAAATATAAATGTGTTATTAAGTGCGTCCATCGTGACACCCACTCACTCCGTTTTCTCCCCCCTCACTCCGTTTTCTCCCCCCTCACTCCGTTTTCTCCCCCCTCACTCCGTTTTCTCCCCCCTCACCACGTTTTCTCCCCCCTCACGCCATTTTCTCCCCCGCACTCACTCAGTTTTCTCCCCAACTCAGTTTTCTCCTCCCCACTCACTCCTTTTCTCTCCCCCACTCACTGTTTTCTCCCCTCCCCACTCACTGTTTTCTCCCCACCCCCACTCACTCTGTTTTCTCCCCCCCCACTCACTCCGTTTTCTCCTCCCCCCACTCACTCCGTTTCCCCCCCACTCACTCACTCCCCCCCCACTCACTCACTCTGTTTTCTTCTCCCCTCACTCACTCCATTTTCTTCCCCCTCTCACTCACTCCGTTTTCTTCCCCCCTTCACTCACTCAGTTTTCTTTCCCCCCCTCACTCACTCCGTTTTCTTCACCCCCCCCCCCCCCCGGCACATCTCACATCAGACACACAGCACCGAAGCAGGCACAAACACGCCCCCTCCCTTAGTAGCCACTCCCCCTCCCTTAACAACCACGCCCCCATGCCCCTGCTGTAAGAGATTTGCTGGAAATTAGAATATCCATAACTTGGGCGGTGAGTCACATAGGAAGCTCAAAATAGTTGTGTTGACCTACAAATCCGCAGCAGAATGTCCAGTGAAAGTGTTGTGGTGCTGAGTGGTGCCGTTTGTGAGATATTGATGCTTCTGACATACAAACAAACGGAAAACGGAATCCAACTTAGAATTATAGTATACTGTAGATGTCATCTGTATTACTGCTGTGAAGCGCTGTGTACAGTAATGGCGCTATATCAATAAAGATATACATACATATACATATGTAGCCATGTCTCCTCTTACCTACTGGGAGGGGGACGGCTGCGGGGTGGCGGAGCGCCAGAGCTCGTTTCCTCCAACACTCCGTCCCCTATCAATGAGAACCTGGCACTCAGCTTTCAGAAGAATTCCTATCGTTAAAGTTGCTGCACTAAAGGACTGGGGTTTTTTAATCCATAAATCCCTGGCATCCTCTTTTTGCCGCCCTACCTCACATTGCTACTTCCAATGTCTCACGTACGGCCAACCTGCTAGTGCCCATATGCTAGTACTTCTGGGTTGCTACAGTACAAGTAGCCGATTGGCTACTCCATGTTCCTCACCCCCTCCACCTGGCTGCACCTGGTTATTTGGATTTCTCTGGGGAATAATGAAACCTGATCATCTGGTTCCTTATATTTACCGCCTGTTACACCTGCATGCTGTAACCCCTTGAGTGCCTTGAATGCATTGCCAACGAATATAATTATTATTTTTTTTGCTTGTGTTGATCTGTTTGACGGAATAACGACATCATCATCGTTACCTGTCAAACAAAGAACAGGACGAAAAGGAAGATGTACCTGTGGCTTTAAGGACGGACAAGCAGTCTCATCATCAGATCAGAGGTGGCCAACTCCAGTCCTGAAGGGCCACCAACAGGTCAGGTTTTAAGGCTATCCCTGCTTTAGCCAAGGTGGCTCAATCAATCAATCCCAGCTTCAGCACAGGTGGCTCAATTAGTCCCTGATTCAGCACAGGTGGCTCAGTCTTTGACTGAGCCTCCTGCACTGAAGCTGGGATATCCTTAAAACCTGACCTGTTGGTGGCCCTTGAGGACTGGAGATAGCCGGCCCTGCTTTAGAGCTTTGATAGCGTGGAAAAGTAAGACAATCTAAAAACCCATTTACGTGTCCAGGTATTTTGATATAAGTAGCACTATTTGACCAATTAACCCCTTGACTGCCAGAGAGGCCAGCCACGCATTGCTTAAACCTGCCACTAGCTTCAGTTCACTGTCGTCCCTTTAAAAGGAGCTCCCGCCCCTTTGATGCCTGAGAGCTGCAGAATACTGTCAGAGCTGCCTGGATCGCAGCCTGGATCCCATCCTCACCCTGACTGCAGATAAACAGAGGCTGGACATGCTCAAGAGAACCTGAAATTGCCAAGTACACTCTGCTACTTTCTGTGTCACTGGGTCTGGCCCCGATGCATCTAGGGTCTGTCCCCAGCTGTCAAGAAATGTCCTATTCTCCCATAAACAGAATCACATGTCCTTCTTGAAATGCCTGACAAAGTTACCGTAGCTGGGTTGTTGCTGGAGAAGTGTGGATATGCTGTAGGTTGTGCCATCTCTTAGGCTGCGGCCATGGTCGGAGAGATGGCGCAGAGGCGTCCGCGCGCGGCGCAATCACAGTGCCTTAAGGCAAGGGTCGCAGCCATAGACAGCGCGAGGGGGCGCGTGAAAATCAGTTCAATTTGATTCGACAGAGCGACGGCCAGGTCACGTGATGGGTTCGCCCAATGAGGGCAAACCAGCTCTGTAACATCAAGGGCCACGCCCCCAGACACGCCTTCCCCATCGCGTCTAGCCTGGCCACAAAAGGCTCCCGCTAAAACGCAGGTGATGTCACGTGCACGGACGCGTGCAGTCACCATGGATGCAGCCTTAGGGGGGCGGTTTCTTCTAGGACCAAAGTATTGATGGCAGTAACTAGGGTTGCCAGGTCTCCAGTATCGAACCGGACTGTCCTGTATTTGGACACTGTCCAGTAAAAAGATAGAGGTAATATGTATGTGTATACCAGTATTAACTCTCTGGACATAGTGACCTGACCAGCTTGGGGAACTGCGGGATTTCCCAGAGCAGGGCTGTTGCTAGGGGGCTTGGCAGCTTCCTCCATCCTTATTGGCTGCATTACCTAGCAGCAGCAATCAGGAGAAGGTGTCAGGAGACTGAGGGTGGGGCCAAAGAGAGGAGGAAACAGCATGGAGCAGAGAGCAAGGTGTGTGTCTCTTGAGCATGTGTGTCTTGAGTAAATCGCACCTTTCACCATTGTGTCCAGTATTTTTGGAGATGGCACCTGGCACCCCTAGTGGTGACATGTTTTAAATGGATTACATCTGGGTGATGTATGCCTTTTTCTTACCAAAATCTGACATAAAGAAGAATAATGCACTATACAGATCTCGCAGAGTGACTGCTCCTTTTAAATTCTGTATAGAGGTCTCATAATGACTCTAGGCACATTATATGAGCATCTAGACTATATAGGTATGCATATGTAAATATTTCTATATGCGCGGCATATTGATTGATGATTTTGGAGTGCTCCTCTGATGGGATTTATCTGTCTCCCTTCTATCAGGAGATATTAGCAGTGGTGGGATTCAGAAACGTTAGCAACCAATTCTCTCTAGACAAAAGACAAAAAAACAAGCGCAAAACGCATAGTGAAGTATATCAAAATTAATTTTAGTGTTTAAAAGAGGTAAGTATTCTGCGTACATCAGAAAAATAGGATATGAGCATTACGTGTACAATACACGAGTTACCACAATGTGGACGACAGGACACACGATAGAAGGGGACGCCTCAGGTAAGTGGACCTCCGCACCCTCCGGATGTCATCTGATTCCTTGGTAGTGGTTGATCTCCAGTCTCCATACCGTCTCAGGCACACTGTCTTATGAGGTCCTTATGGTGATAGAAGAAAGTCGGTAATCCAGACGGGACACACTATGTGTGTATTAGGACAGAGTCTCTAAGTCCATAAATGTCTGCCAGTTACGGGTAAACCACCGCAGCGTGTCCGCATCCACACCTCACAGGCCGGCGCTCTCCAGTGACGTCACTCCTTGCGCATTGGTGTGACGTCACACGCAGTGCGTACCTCCAACAGGGGACACCGGCAGAGTACCTCGTAAGCACAGTATCACAAGAAAAATGGCATAAAAGAGCAATAAAAGCAGTAATCCTACGCGTTTCGTAGCTAGAGTGCTACTTCTTCAGGGATCAATTCTCGCTAACCTTACCGCCCTTTCATAGTAAAAAGTTGTGTAAAATTCACCATACTTTAAATAAATCAGCATAGTAATACTGTATAAGATAATACTGCCTCTCCCCATCCTCTCCCTCATCACCCCTCCTCAGCTCACCCCTCATCATCTTCTCCCCATCAGCTTCTCCCCCTCATCATCATTTCTCCCCAAGTTCCCCTCATCATCATCATCAGATCTCCCCCAGTCCCCCCCATCATCATCATCATCAGATCTCCTCCAGGCCCCCTCATCAGCATCAGATCTCCCTCAGTCCATGTTGGTCCTTTCTTCCATGTAGTAACAAAAGAGGGAGTAGTGGTTATGATACCTTTTATTGGACCAACAAGTAGCTGATATGTTCCAAGCTTTCCAACCTCTCAGGGTTCTACATCGGGCATCCTGACCCTGAGAGGTTGGAAAGCTTGGAACATATCAACTACTTGTTGGTCCAATAAAAAGGTACCCTACCGCCTACTCCCCCTTTGTTACTACTTATAACTTAGTTAGGGATAGTGAGCTTAAAAGCGGTCTAGTAGAGATGGGCAAAACTGTAAAAATCTGTTTCCCGAGCTTTCCATTCAAAATCCGTTCCGCGGTGTTAAATCCATCGGCGCATTGTTCCAGTTTCAATCCGTACCTATTAATTTAAAAAAACGCCAATGGATACAATCCGCTGGTGGATTTTAAAAGTCCAATCCACGGATTCTTAAAATCCACCAACGGATTGTCAGTGGTAAAAAAACAAGCAGAAAAAGATGAATCGCCCTTTTTGAGATTGATTCGCGAAAATCCACGAACCAAAGAAACCAGCCGATCCGCTGTGGATCCAAATCCGCAAAAAAAATGTGCCTTTCTCTACTGTCTAGCCCCAGGTACAGTGAAACACCACTCTGGTCCGTTCAGCGTCACTTGCAACTGTCAACGCATTTCGCATAAATCCACTCTTCCTTAGGAGAATGACATATAGTGACTATTGGGTGCATTTATCTTAATATATTTATAGCTCTGCCATATAACCAATTACAGTATCGCTCCAATTCTTCACATTCTTCTACATATGTTATTATACATCGATATACATTATTATACATCGATATACATTATTATGTTATTATACATCCATATACGTTATTATGTTATTATACATCGATATACATTATTATGTTATTATACATCCATATACATTATTATAAATTCATATATGTTATTATACATTCATATAGATTATTGTTATTATACATCCATATACGTTATTATGTTATTATACATCCATATACATTATTATGTTATTATACATCCATATACGTTATTATGTTATTATACATCCATATACGTTATTATGTTATTATACATCCATATACGTTATTATGTTATTATACATCCATATACGTTATTATGTTATTATACATCCATATACGTTATTATGTTATTATACATCCATATACGTTATTATGTTATTATACATCCATATACGTTATTATGTTATTATACATCCATATAAGTTATTATGTTATTATACATCCATATACGTTATTATGTTATTATACATCCATATACGTTATTATGTTATTATACATCCATATAAGTTATTATGTTATTATACATCCATATACGTTATTATGTTATTATACATCCATATACATTATTATGTTATTATACATCCATATAAGTTATTATGTTATTATACATCCATATACGTTATTATGTTATTATACATCCATATACATTATTATAAATTCATATATGTTATTATACATTCATATAGATTATTGTTATTATACATCCATATACGTTATTATGTTATTATACATCCATATACGTTATTATGTTATTATACATCCATATACGTTATTATGTTATTATACATCCATATACGTTATTATGTTATTATACATCCATATACGTTATTATGTTATTATACATCCATATACGTTATTATGTTATTATACATCCATATACGTTATTATGTTATTATACATCCATATACGTTATTATGTTATTATACATCCATATAAGTTATTATGTTATTATACATCCATATACGTTATTATGTTATTATACATCCATATACGTTATTATGTTATTATACATCCATATAAGTTATTATGTTATTATACATCCATATACGTTATTATGTTATTATACATCCATATACGTTATTATGTTATTATACATCCATATAAGTTATTATGTTATTATACATCCATATACGTTATTATGTTATTATACATCCATATACGTTATTATGTTATTATACATCCATATACGTTATTATGTTATTATACATCCATATACGTTATTATGTTATTATACATCCATATACTGTACGTTATTATGTTATTATACATCCATATACGTTATTATGTTATTATACATCCATATACGTTATTATGTTATTATACATCCATATACGTTATTATGTTATTATACATCCATATACGTTATTATGTTATTATACATCCATATACGTTATTATGTTATTATACATCCATATACGTTATTATGTTATTATACATCCATATACGTTATTATGTTATTATACATCCATATACGTTATTATGTTATTATACATCCATATACGTTATTATGTTATTATACATCCATATACGTTATTATGTTATTATACATCCATATACGTTATTATGTTATTATACATCCATATACGTTATTATGTTATTATACATCCATATACGTTATTATGTTATTATACATCCATATACGTTATTATGTTATTATACATCCATATACGTTATTATGTTATTATACATCAATATACGTTATTATGTTATTATACATCCATATACGTTATTATGTTATTATACATCCATATACGTTATTATGTTATTATACATCCATATACGTTATTATGTTATTATACATCCATATACGTTATTATGTTATTATACATCCATATACGTTATTATGTTATTATACATCCATATACGTTATTATGTTATTATACATCCATATACGTTATTATGTTATTATACATCCATATACGTTATTATGTTATTATACATCCATATACGTTATTATGTTATTATACATCCATATACGTTATTATGTTATTATACATCCATATACGTTATTATGTTATTATACATCAATATACGTTATTATGTTATTATACATCCATATACGTTATTATGTTATTATACATCCATATACATTATTATGTTATTATACATCAATATACATTATTATGTTATTATACATCCATATACGTTATTATGTTATTATACATCCATATACGTTATTATGTTATTATACATCCATATACGTTATTATGTTATTATACATCCATATACGTTATGTTATTATACATCCATATACGTTATTATGTTATTATACATCCATATACGTTATTATACATCCATATACGTTATTATGTTATTATACATCCATATACATTATTATGTTATTATACATCAATATACATTATTATGTTATTATACATCCATATACGTTATTATGTTATTATACATCCATATACGTTATTATGTTATTATACATCCATATACGTTATTATGTTATTATACATCAATATACATTATTATGTTATTATACATCAATATACATTATTATGTTATTATACATCAATATACGTTATTATGTTATTATACATCCATATACGTTATTATGTTATTATACATCCATATACATTATTATGTTATTATACATCAATATACGTTATTATGTTATTATACATCCATATACGTTATTATGTTATTATACATCAATATACGTTATTATGTTATTATACATCCATATACGTTATTATGTTATTATACATCCATATACGTTATTATGTTATTATACATCCATATCCTTTGAAATACTAGTGGGAGAGTATTCCTGTGCAAGCTGCCGTGCCACAGTCTGTGAGGGTTGGAAAGCCCTGCACACTATCATTTCATCTATAAATAAACTTTCATGTTGGTCCATTGAAAATGATTTAAAAATACTGATACTTCTCTATTTGGTTTGTGTGGTTTTTTTTGAATTAGGTGCCGCTCTCATGGAAAGCAGGACGGAGAGGCAGACCGGTGACATCACAGCGCCGCGGGGAAAAGAAATGCGTGTAACCACAGCCATTATCCCATTATCCGTTGGTCCTAGGAGGGACTTCCACTTTACACACTAATCATCATTTTACCACCCACGCATGCAAATGTGAAGGTAATTAAAAGGAAGTGAGAGGTGCCGTCTGAGGCAACATGTGGTGGAGACGCTATACAGTGAGAACGCGTGCCCTAGAAGGCCACCTACATCTTGTTTAATGGGGTTTACCATATAAGACCGGTTTAACCCCTTCAGTACCAGAGCGGCCTGCAACACATTGCTCCACAGTGAAGGGGTTAAAGGCAATCGGTATTTCCTGTGCTTCATATACACTGTAGGCTCCAAGTGTCTGCTCTGTGTATCCCCTATTCTGTCACTAGCGGGATGGTACAGTAAGTAGCAATATACAGCTGGGGACCCCATCACAGTCACTGCAACGTGTTGATGTGTCCCACGGGCTTATCCCTTCCTCCCCACACCAAAATTCAATATATATATAATTATATCTATAGCCAAGAAAAGTGGCCACTGGATGCAGGGGAGGGGCTTGTTCCCACGGCAACAATCAATAGATGAAAGGCCATTGACTGTCATCATGGAAACCCTTTTAAGTTTACGAGTCATCATATAAACCCGCAGGGCAGGAGAGGGATCATTACAATTATGCAGCTAATTGGATGAGGAGAGGCAAGGGCTGTGTGTGAGTCCCCAATGCACACACTGTGGGAAATGAGAATGTATGGTGCTGAGTAATCTGACACCCATCCTTTAGGGCAAAGGCTGCTCAGCTCCAGTCCTCAAGCACCCCCAACAGGTCAGGTTTTCAGGATATCCCTGCTTCAGCACAGATGGTTCAATCAGTCCCTGCTTCAGCACAGGCGGTTCAATCAGAGGCTCAGATTGAGCCTCTGATTGAGCCACCTTTGCTGAAGCTGGGATATCCTGAAAACCTGACCTGTAGTAAATGTGGGCCCATGTGACTATGTGTGTATCAGTGCATCAATGTGACTGTGTATCTACCAGTGTGTGTGTGTGTGTGTGTGTGTGTGTGTGTGTGTGTGTGTGTGTGTGTGTGTGTGTGTGTGTGTGTGTGTGTGTGTGTGTATCAGTGCATCAATGTGACTGTGTGTCTATCAGTGTGTGTGTATCAGTGCATCAATGTGACTGTGTGTCTATCAGTGTGTGCGTGTGTGTGTGTGTGTGTATCAGTGCATCAATGTGAGTTTACTGTGTGTACATTAGTGTGTCCATGTGGGAAACGTACTAAATGCCGATCCGGTGTATGTCACCCTGATACTGCATTACCTGCCGGACCAAGTCAATGTCAGTTATTGGGGAACACGGGTGCAGTGCCCCTCATTCAAGCTTCCCGGCCGGTGTCTATAACCTGTGTGTGTATCAGTGTGTTAATATATGCATACTGTGTGTGTGTGTGTATCAGCATGTTAATGTGTGAATACTATGTGTGTATCAGTGTGTTAATATATGCATACTGTGTGTGTGTGTATCAGCATGTTAATGTGTGAATACTACTGTATGTGTGTATCAGTGTGTTAATATATGCATACTGTGTGTGTGTATCAGCATGTTAATGTGTGAATACTATGTGTGTATTAGTGTCTGTGTGTCTATCAGTGTGTTAATGTGTGCATACTGTGTCTATTAGTGTGTTAATGTGTGCATACTGTGTGTGAATCAGTGTTTGTGTGTGCAGTGTACTGTGTTTGTATCAGTGTGTTATTGTGTGTATACTGTGTTTGTATTAGTATCTATATATGCATCAGTATGTGTATCAGTGTGTTATTGTGTGTACATCAGTGTGTATGTATTGTTAGCATTGGTGCTAAAACGCATTAGTGGTCAGCAGCTGTAAGACTCAGAGGGGCGCTATCCCTGCTTTTATCAAGGCGTTGTGACCACAAATGTAAATTACATATCTAGGTAATTATGTTACCCTCAGGGCACAGGAAACAAGATAAACCATTAACAATTCATACCATTCAGTTGTACGAATTGATGTAGATGTTTCCCGTACCAAACATCCTTATTTCCCGTCGGTCCCAGGTGGGATTACAGCTGCAATTGGAAGTTCAGCGCCCTTCACCCTTTCGCTTTGGAAGCGGAAGGGGTTAACGCTGGAAGGGAAAAACCCGCTACCTCTCCCACCGGGAACGCAAGAGAAACATTTCTAAACATTAGCCCAGATCTGCAGGGAAGGCGGAGGAAGGAAAAAAACCCTCACTGAGATAAATGAGGGAGATTAACAGAGAAATAAATACGTTTCCACCGAGACTGCAACATTTATAGAGCGGAAGGGAAATAAATAGGCATTATAAAGAGGCTGTACACATCAAGTATGGAATATTTATGGAAACGCACAAACAGATTTGCCGTTCGATTATTCAGTCCTCTGGCTGTTGGTGCAGCTAAAATGCTGCCATTATTGTAGCCCTAAGCATTAGCAGAGCCAGAAAAGGTGCTTCGTACCCACTAGCTATAGCCAACATTGATTTTAATGTCAGATTTCTTTAAAGGCAACAAGGCACTTTGGGGTTTATGTCATTATCAGAGGTCCCCGATTCCACGAGGGTTGAACAGTGGTCTTATTAGTTATCCGCAGACCGGAAGCCATATGTGTGCTGAACGCCAGATAGCGATATCCTGGAATACACATTTTTCTACCTTGTACCTCGGTAGTCGGCTGGAAATAGTTTGGTAAATTAATATTAGAGTGTAAGCTCCTGGGCACAATATTACCACACACCCCCATCCAATACATGCTGTACTCAGCTGATAAATGACTGACATTGAGCACACCTTGCACTGTTACTCCTTTTGAGGGCAAGTATTTTAGTGGTGATTATATTGCTCTATATTCAGTGCCCTTATGATGCCAGAGGCCCATATGACGTTCCAGGTGCGTCACGGGCACTTGCTTTCTAGGGGATGATCAAGCTGACCACTCAAACCGAGCTCACTCTGCCTACTGCACGACGTGGCGTGCGCGCGTCCGCGCCTCTGTCTGCTGGGCAATGTGTGCTCTTCCCCAGCAGACTGAATGACGCGACTTGGAGGCGGGACTTCCATATCCTACATCAACCATGCAATGTTAAAAAAAGAAACAAAGTGTGTGTGTGTGTGTGTGAAAGACACTCCTTGAGAAAGGGCAGTATAGCCCGAAACGCGTGGGAGGATTTTTTCCTGTCCTGTCCTTTGTATGTTTTTTTGTTTTTTAATGTAGTTCAATAAAAGTTTTTTTATTTTTTTCTACTTACCTGGTGAGTTGATGGTGCTTTCACTGGACCCGGCTGTCTAAACCAATCTCTTTCCCGCTCGTGTGATTTTATTGGCTGGCGAAGTACACGTGACGCTGCTGCCGCTTGAAATGACAACTTCAGTTGTCTCCCTCAAGTGCAGCAGCGTCAACTCCCATCCACAGACATTAAAGAGTGACGCACGTAAGCGCGCGCACGTCGCGAAGCACCCACAGTGAGCGGGGTCTTAATGGAGCAGTCAACCCAATCGACACGGAAGTGTTGCCCTTTCCACTTCGGTTTCCAGCATCCGGGAACCAGTGGCGGTCAAGGGATCGGACGCGACCTGATGTCCGGCGGCACAGTAATGCATTGTAATGCATTGAATTACAATGCCAGGCTTATTTCTAAATAGTCAACTTTATCTCGTAGGAATTTCTTATTTTTCCTCATCATAATTCCATTTTCATGTTTTTTCAGTTTGCCCACCATTTCCTCCACCATTTTGGGTAGCCCATCCAAAATTGGCAGATTAATAATGTCCATTTTGATTTTGTCAATTTTACAGGCCAAATCTTGAAGTTCCTTTTTCCTTTCTCCCATTAGGAGTTTGATAAGGTTAATGGAATTTATTTCAAGGATTTCTTCCCAAATAGCTAAAAAGGCTGGATTATCATTTCCATATGTGGGTTTAATTAACAATCTTAAACCTTTAGGTACCCGTTTATGTTTAAGGTACTCCTCAAAGGATACAAGTTTTACTAAAACGAGAACAGTATTGGATATATATATTCCAAACCAGGTATCCTACTGGTTTTAATGAGTTAATTGAACTTACTCCGTTTCTGAAATAATGATACCACATGCATGTGACATTTATTTAGTGACTTTACTATGTTTATTGTGTATTTTTCTTCCCCTTGTGAGCATGTATTCATTCATTGATGTATGTGCTGCAGTCTTGGCATGTTTGGTATAGGGCATGCTTGGTTTGTAGCATGTTCTATATCTGTAGTTCAGCAGTGAATGGGTTAATATCCATATTCTCCTGTTTTCCTGTTTCCTTTGGATGTAATGTCTGCGTTATTGATACTGAATATATATGCTGTTTGAACTGATTATATGCCTTATCTCGGCTGATGTTGGCTACAACTGCTGCCCTAAATACCCTCGTGAGGACATATATGTATGGCATCCAATATGTACTTATTTCTAGCCCGGCACTCTGATTGGCTGTGGCTTGTGTAAATACGCGCTGGTGACGCTGTACGTGACCTCCTGACGAAGCACGTAGTGCGAAACGCGTAGAGGTCACGACAGGTCACTCTGCGCGTGTTCCTGACAGGCTGAGACGGCGTCTGCAAGAAGCCCGGGCGGTGGTTAGATCTCTGCGGTGGCGTGATCCGGATCCCTATACGTTTGCCGCGGAACCCGCTTTGGGCTTCAGTGTGAGTCTCCGTCTCCCCCTGCCAGCCTTAGACAGTTGTTTAACTACATTTTAGTCAATTCAGGATCATTTGTTCTGTTTTATTTAACACTGTCTTTTTTATTATTTTACTATATTCTTTACCGTGTGTTATGTTGTTAATGGATTTAGATTAATTAGTGTATATCCTATGGTTTATGTTCATTGTAACTGAACCTAGCTGTGTGATGCTTTAGGCCTTTTCCATGTTGCCTGCGTGGTTGCGGAAGCGTGCTGATGCGCACTCCCGCTCAGCACTGAGCCCCTACAGCCGCAATTAGAGCGGCTTTAGTAGGGGCTCACCTGCGCTTCCGCGCGCTTGCGGAAGCGCAGGTCTTGGGGGAATTTAAAATTCCCCCGCTTGCCGGCGAGACAGGCCGGTCACGTGAGCGGTTCGCCCAATGATGGTGAACCAGCTCCGTGACGTCACTGGCCCGCCCCCGGCCAGTGACGCGCCCGCCCCTGGACCGCCCCCTGACGGCTGCTGAGAGCGCTTGCGGTAAGCAACCGCAAGGCCAGGGAAAGCATTCGCTTTCCCTGAGCCTCAGCGCGCTTCAGCGCGCCTCAGCACGCCAGCGGTAAGCGTGTCCGAGGCCTTATACTGAGGTGGGGTTGGATCCCCTCAGTGAAGTATTTATTATTAATAAATGATTTACTATTTTTAATCCCTGGTGCGCATTGTGTGCATTTTTCCTTCTTAGATAATACACACTTACAAGGCATAAAGAGTAAAATTCACGTAAAGGTATCTTTACACACAGACTCCTGGTACAGATCAGCTGAGATGGATGGGGGAGACCTTTATGTATACCCACTGAAAGCCAGTTGCCTTCACACCTGCTGCTGGAACGCTCACACACAGCAGAAACGACCGCAGACAGAGTCACAGTTAGAGCAGGCACAGTGGGAGATGGTAACGGTCTCACCTCTTGCAGCTGATCAACACGAGGTGCCAAAGGCAATCTCAGTATATAGGAGTCCCTTAGTTAGTTAGGATCTTCAATCCTCTGCAGACGTAGGAAGTCTCCTGCCGCCGCTGCTCGCTTCATCCTCCGCTGACATGGGACCTATCCTGAAACATGGTAAGTGAAAAAGTAATTTTCCTCGATTTGTAAGGGCCAAATCTATGGAGCGCCTTACAATCGATGGTGTCTTACAATCGAGGAAATACGGTATATGTGTGCGTGAGGATGGGGGGAAATGGTCAATACTAAATCTATTGCAGAAATGTCAAAGTGCTACCATTAATTAAAACAATTAAAAATAAAAAGGTGAAAAAATGAAGGGGAAAAAAGTGTTGTTGTGTACGTCAGCACGCGGGACATGAAACACCGAAAGGACGCTGCTTTGCCGAGCCGATTGATCCAAGGCCAGTTGTGGGTTGCTGAGTTTCTCCTGGAGTCTGAAGGCGAATAAGTGAACGTGCGGAGGACTGTGACCCCGGTTGGATGCCCTCTGTTAGTCCCAGTGGCTGTCTTTGAGTATAACTCATGCATGTGCTTTAACACTCTGCGTTTCTGAGTGTGTCTAGTTTAGTTTTTGATCGGATTAAATATATTTTATATAGTTTTACACTATGGAGCTCTGCTTTCTTGTTTTGTGTGTGTATATACTGTATATATATATGTAACACATATTCCACCCCACCTATCGCAGATAGAGTGCATGTGAGGGAGATCCTATATGTATGTTACCAGTTGTGTGGTGCTTTTACCTGTCAGGTTCACAGGAGGCCTGAACCTCCGCTAGTGAGCGTCTGGGGTGTATCCTCTGGAATGATCTTACAGACTCCACCAGTGTAGGATTCTAGGTGTAGAATGACCCCTTACACAGGACCCACATATAATAACCAATACACCGGGGTATATATAACACAGGTTTACTATATGGGCAAATAACATAACACAACATACATCAACAATATGACATTGACAGTGTCCTTCTATGACACTCATAGGCACAATTACCCAAAGCGCCAATGCAGGGCGCAACCCCACACCTCACTTCCCAAACACCTTGTACCCAAAAGTTCCAAGAGTCCCACAACCCCACCCACGTGTGGAACAGCGCTGCCCACTAAGATGAGGTGTATAGGTGGTGCACTTGATGATTATTTGGATAGTACCTGCCCGGTGCTTCCTGCACCCGGGTACCGCAGAACAATAGAAGAGGACCCGTCTGTGTCCAGCGCCGAAGCCTCAGCGATGGCGTCCTCCTCCTGATGGATGGTCTCCTTCTGAGCAAGCTCACCGCTCAGACTGTCTCTGTCTCTGCTCTGCAGAGAATGATTCACTGCAACACTGACCCTTCTTGTCAGAGCACACAGCACTGCAGCTGTGTCCCTGACTAAACTCACACTCTGCAGGTTCCCTACCTAAGGGACCGTCACTACAGCAGCACAAACTGAAGGTGAGTTGGGCCTAGCTGGGGCCTAAGGGGTAACCTGGCCTAGTGTAGGACCACTGCTCCCTACACACACAATTCCCCCTACCTTATCCCAGCAACAACTAACTGGCATGTCTGTGTGCAACAATGTATTTTTCTCCAGCAGGAGAAGCTGCAAGCCCTTTTGGCTGTCTGGCTGCATGTGACAGGGATCATAGGGCAGTCCCCACAGGCTGGGTGTTGTAGTTCTTTGCAGAGCTCTTTAGCATTAGGGCCGCGTGCGGGAACTGTAATGGCCGGCGCCGCTGCTAACTGCGCAGGTGCAAACTGGGGGATGTCCCTGACGATGGAGTGCCTCTTCTCACTCCCTGTAATGGCCACCGCATCGCGTCTGTGCACGCGCGAGCCTAACACCAAACGCAAGGTGGCCGCTGTGTCGCTTCTACGCTATTGCGGACACCATAACGATGGTGGCGCCCTGCCTCTGATGTCGCCGGAAGCCCCCGGCGACGCACTCGCCCCTGCAACTGCCCTCATGCTGTCGCAGGTAAGGGAGAGAGTAACGGATTTCTGGGGAGCCAGAGGGGACTTGGCTTCATATATAATGAAAAAAGAAGCACAGTGCACTGGAATGAGTGGAAAAACAGGTGTATTTAGGACACACAAACACATATAGCAACTCACATGAGATGTGATTAAAAGCAAACTTCTCACAGTCCCGGGCTGGACAATTCCAAAGATGGTCTACAGAAGGGGCCCAGCGAACCAGGTCCCCGGACGTCCGCTCGCAGCACACGAGAGTAGAAGGAGATGCAAAATTGATTGCTCAACAACTATTTACACCGCTGATGCGCCCAGCACACGGCCGTGTGCACAGACGCCAAACGGGAGAATCATCTACTCACAACAAGTAGCTGCGCCGCTCATAGCTGACCAAGAGGTTCCACCCTGTATGCGTGATGACCATGTTCCGACTTTAATTTTTTTTTTTTACATGATGTCACTTAAAGGGAATAATGCCAGCCAATCAGAATGGCTGTGCTTCATTTGCCTTTAAGATGACGTCACTAAATCCAAGATGGCCGGTGTCACAAGGTATTTCAGCCAATCAGAGTGTGGAATTGGTTCCCACGATCTGATTGGCTGAAATACCATGTGACGCCGGCTTCGTGACGTCATCTTAAAGGCAAATGAACCACAGCCATTCTGATTGGCTGGCATCATTCCCTTTAAGTGACGTCATGTCAAAAAAAATTAAAGTCGGAACATGATCAGGTGGCTGTTAACCATTTGGAGGCTAAATGTGACGTCACAAGTCCTATTTAAGGCTGTGACGCCTCATTTGAGCCCAAGAAGACTACGAGACAACATCGGTTGGGATCTACCATGGGGCTTTTTGGATTACAACAAGAAGATAGAAGATTAAGAAGATCAAGAAATGGTTACAGATGAAGATAGAAGAAGGTGATTAAAGAAAGAAAAAAGAAGATTGGGGTACCTGATCCGGATCTTCATGGCGGATGGCATCGGATGCTGTTGGAGGGCTTCAAGTTACGTGAGCTTCCTGTTTCCCTGGGAGTCGGAGGGCCACCACTTCTAATGGTAAGTAATATATTCAATGTTTGTAAATGTATCTTTTTACAGGTTTATTATTTGGATGTGTTTTTTTATTTTTGGGGGGAGGCACATTGACTGATAATATATTAATTTGTACCACTTTAGGGTACAGATTAATACATTATTATGACAATATTTGGGGGGCATTTCTGGCTTATTTTACTGTTGCTTTTTTCCATTTCAGTTTATTATGTGGATGTGATTGTTTGTTTTTTCATGCTTAATGGTAATACAATGTTTGCGATTGGTGTTCGTTTGTAGTTAATGTTGTATTATGTTAGCTAATGCGTTTTATGATTATTGCAGATATTGTTAGAATTTCTTTCTTTGTATTTTATTGTATTGATTGGATTAGCTGGCTGCTGTTTTTATTTAGTGAAGTGTGTTTTTTTGGAGTTTACTTATGTTTTATTATTGTGTGTCTTGTGTATTAATGTATTGTAATTAGGGTGCTATAGTGGCTTATCATGCCCATATTATTATTATATGGGTATGATGTACCACTATACTATTCAATGGGTACAGGGTGGGTATAGTCAGTCTGGGGTGGGTGCTGAGGCTTCACAGATGGGTGAAGGGGGTATTAGGCCTAAGGATGGGTGTCCACTGTGGCGGACGCTGCAGGGACAAGAGCTGCCCCTCAATGGGGCCGGGCCTGCTGTGAGGGGCGGCCGCCGGGCTGCGCCAACAGTTTCTCCTGCTCTCAAGAGAATTGAGATCAGGACACGCGACAGAGCGCTAGGCCACGCCCCCGGCTGTTCAGCCAATGAGGGCAAAACTGCCGGGTGATGTCACAGCCGCGCCCCTGTCACTCACCCATCACGCCCCCCCTGTCATTCCTCCTGCAGCTCACTGCAAACTGGGGGACTCGGCTGCATGCACTGCCAGCCTGGCAGACGCGTGTGCAGCGCAGGCAGCGGGGCCGTAGCCTTAAGGTGATATATACAGTATAGATATAAATCAAAAAATTGTATTGTTAGACAGCGCCTAGGAGTGTATTGCAATACAATGATTAAATCCCAATGTATAGAGGGTACACAGTGCTAATATCACTATATAATCAAAAATACAAATTATTCATTTAATTGTTAACTAATAATGAACCTATATTAACAAAAACTAGATGAAGAAAGCTATTAATTAAAATAACTGCTGCTAAGCCTATAAAACATATAACAATAACAATATTAAAAAATATAAAAAAAAGAAATAAGTCCAAAAACCCGTAATAAAAAGTCCAATTTTCACTGTGACCCCAATGGGTCAACCTTGCTGGATCCTTAGGATGCCGGCAGCCTTCTTACTGGGTACAACTACCTCCCATCACGTGACCTGTACAGAAAAAAAGGAAAGAGAAAGCGCCCGATCTTAGTGTAATACAGGGAGTCAAATGTAAAACTCTCAAACAACCGTGAATTCAATGTGTTGTATGAGTAACTCATGCCCCAACCTGCTCTCCAGGACGCTGCCGCTCTGCTGAATCCGTCGTGGGATAACCTCCTTTGGAATCATTTCTGTCGGCGTCACCCTGTAGGAAATCTTCCGGAAACCCGCAATAGTAGAAAAGAGTTGTCCAAAACCATTACATTTTATTCTCTGGAATTACACTGGGACTGTAACTGTAGATATGGATATATAGAGAGAGACAAGTCAGGCCAGCATCTTGGGAAGCCTGCCCAAAGCAATGGCCAGATTTCTGAATGCGGTTTATCATTTCCTCTGATTTATGAAAACTGCGGCATCTTGTCTAGAGAAGAGATAGGACCCTGATCTGGCTAATGCTCTTTAAACACTGACGTGAGCCAGCTGGGCAATTACGTTTCATAAGCCGGGACACTGACATGGCAGAGGAATGATGCTTCAGCTGATAAACCAGCTGCAAATTATATATCTGCAGCACCCTTGGGGAATGCTAGAATTATCTTAGCGAGTCCTGGTCCTTACAGTGACTTAAGGGGTTAAATCTTTTACAGGCCCTGGTTCATGTAGCTAATGTTTAGTAACTTATTTCATGTTGCAAGTCACTGTTCTTCCAGAATGTGCTGGAAAGGTCGACCCTTTAGGGGATGACTCGGTTAGGTAAGCCTTGTATTGTATTTTATTGTATTGTATTGTATGTCTTTATTTATATAGCGCCATTAATGTACATAGCAGTTCACGGTAGGAATACATGGGAATGGGAATAAGTGCTTCAGACATAAAAGTAACATTAAGGAAGAGGAGTCCCTGCTCCGAAGAGCTTACAGTCTAATTGGTAGGTAGGAGAACGTACAGAGACAGTAGGAGGGAATTGCTTTATGTATCGTGTGTCTAGTATTATCCACAGTCCTATTCATATGCTTAAGTGTGTTTTAACGTGGGTCTTAAAGGTGGATAGAGAGGGTGCTAGTCGGGTACTGAGGGGAAGGGAATTCCAGAGGTGTGGGGCAGTCAGCGAAAAAGTTTTAAGGTGGGAGAGGGCTTTAGATACAAGCCTTCTCTTTTCTTGCCCGGCAACAGGGGTAGGAGAAAGGATATGTAACACCTTGGCTGAAGGATAGGGTGCACACTAAAAAATATAACAGTCCTAGGGCCTCATGCAGTAAAGGGCGATAGAAAAAATCGCCAGGGTTTTAAAATTGCCATTTTTTACAGTGTTGCTATCACGGTATGCAGAAAGGCCTGAATACCAGTGATAACAACATTTGCAGAAATGGTGCGTAGCCGGCGACGAGATGATCGGCCCTCGGAAAAGGACTCACCCGGCGAGTAGATTCTGCTGCAGATATTGAGAGACGCCTCTCTCTGCATAAATCTCTGCCGAAATAAAAATATTTTAATTTAATTTTTCTTACTGGTGTAGATGATGAGCAGTGGGTCTCCGGAGCAGAACCGCGTGGGCCCCACTGGGCACCCGGGTGGTTCTCACAGGTGTCTGGGGGCCCTCAGGTGATCCCCGCTAGGGACCGTGGGCCTCCACGTGGTCCCCGCGGGTGTCCATGTGCCCCAACGGGGTCCACAGGTGGTCCTCACGGGTGTCTGGAGTTCCCCAGGTCATCCCTACGGGTGTCTGGGGGCCTTCAGGTGGTTCCTCTGGGTGTCTGGGGGCCCTCGGGTCGTTTCCAGGGGCCCTCGGGTGGTTTCCAGGGGTCCTCAGGTGGTCCCCGTAGGTGTCCGTGGGTCCTCGGGTGGTTCCCGTGGGTTTTTTGCTCAGCCCCAAAAAAACGCAGATTTTTGCTCTTATCGCCAGATAAGCTGGCAATAAGGGGTTTAGCGAGGTCTCCGGTGGTGATATTAATGGATATCAGCTCCGGAGTCTCCCGGCATCAAGTGCCGTCTCGCCGCTTCTCATCACCTTCTTGCCAACTTTTTGTGGCGGGACGATTTGGAGAGGAAATCTCCATTCTAGAGCGGCGATCAGCCTCGATAAGCTGATCGGGGCTACTAGAATTGAGCGAGTTTGAGAAGCTGGCGTTAAGCGACTTATCGCTGCGCGTTTGGCGATTTGGTTTTTTTGCTCGCCCAAAATAAACGGCGATTTTTGCCCTTATCGCCAGCTTATCGGGATTCACTGAAACGCTGTAGGCTTTTTTGGCGATAAGCTGGCGATAAGGGGCCTATCGCTATTTATAGCATGAGGCCCCTAGTCGGGTGTTACGGTCTCTTTATGTAGAAATATACTTGTGCGTGTATGGGGTGCTCTGCCGTTACCTCGTCCTTCTCAGGGTGCGGTGGATCCGTGCAGGCGCTTGGCAAAGAGTGAGAATAAAAATAGAGGGCACCAGGAACTTTGAATTTTTCATTTAATTCAGGAGAACTTCTTCTTCCCGTGCGTTCCAGCATCCATGGAGGGCGCATCTCTTGAACTAGGTACCAGGACATACATTTATGATACTGTGATAATATTTATTTCAGAGCTCATGTGTGGACTCATCTCTTTCCCTTAAGGGTGGCAGACAGCGGCCCGCTTCTTTGTCAGAATAGTCCTTGAACTACAGATTGGTGCAACTCTTAGGCCGCGATAATAGTCCCGGCGACGCTGACGTCACACTGCGGTCGCTGAAAAATCGCTCCTACTATAAGCACACGCGATGGAGTCAATACATTTGTTTTTACGTCGTGTCGCGTCGCCGCGACTATAAGCGCGGCCTTATGGGACACAGGCCTCCCCTTTGGGAGCCTGTATTGCGATGTTCCTTACATTTCTAGGGAGCCTAACTGCAAGGGCAGCTCCTTATCTTTCAAAACAATAAAGGGCTACTTCCCTAAACTAAAAGGGGAGCGGGGGGGAGAAAGGGGAGCAGGGGGGGAGAAAGGGGAGCGGGGGAGAAAGGGGAGCGGGGGGGAGAGAAAGGGGAGCGGGGGGGGGAGAGAAAGGGGAGCGGGGGGGGGGAGAAAGGGGAGCGGGGGGGGATAAAGGGGAGCGGGGGGGGGGAGAAAGGGGAGCGGGGGGGGGAGAAAGGGGAGCGGGGGGGGAGAAAGGGGAGCGGGGGGGGAAGAAAGGGGAGCGGGGGGGAGAAAGGGGAGCGGGGGGGGGAAGAAAGGGGAGCGGGGGGGGAAGAAAGGGGAGCAGGGGGGGGGAAGAAAGGGGAGCGGGGGGGGGGAAGAAAGGGGAACGGGGGGGGGAAGAAAGGGGAGCGGGGGGGGGAAAGGGGAGCGGGGGGGAGAAAGGGGAGCAGGGGGGGAGAAAGGGGAGCAGGGGGGGAGAAAGGGGAGCGGGGGAGAAAGGGGAGCGGGAGGGAGAGAAAGGGGAGCGGGGGGGGAGAGAAAGGGGAGCGGGGGGGGAGAAAGGGGAGCGGGGGGGGGAGAAAGGGGAGCGGGGGGGAGAAAGGGGAGCAGGGGGGGGAGAAAGGGGAGCGGGGGGGGGAGAAAGGGGAGCGGGGGGGGAGAAAGGGGAGCGGGGGGGGAGAAAGGGGAGCGGGGGGGGAGAAAGGGGAGCGGGGGGGGGGAGAAAGGGGAGCGGGGGGGGAGCCAGCGTTGGCCGCGAGTTACATTTAGCGCTAGGAAAAGGGGGAGAGAGGGGAGGGGAGAGGGGGGGAAAAGAAGGGGAGGGGGACAGGGGAAAAGGAGGGGGGGGGACAGTGGACAGGAGGGGGGGACAGTGGACAGGAGGGGGGGGGACAGTGGCCGGGGGGAGGGGGGGGGACAGTGGGCGGGTGGGGGGGGGGACAGTGGAAAGGACAGTGGACAGGAGGGGATGGGAGGGGGGGAGAGTGGACAGGAGGGGGGGAAGAGTGGACAGGGGGGGGGGACAGGTGAAAGGACAGTGGACAGGAGGGGATGGGAGGGGGGGAGAGTGGACAGGAGGGGGGGTGACAGTGGACAGGAGGGGGGGTGACAGTGGACAGGAGGGGGAGAGTGGACAGGAGCGGGGGTGACAGTGGACAGGAGGGGGGGGCAGTGGACAGGAGGGGGGGGGCAGTGGACAGGAGGGGGGTTGGTTTGCTTTAAATTGACGGGTCCCTCCTCTCCACTGCCCCTGTATCTTTCTCCGCTCCTGACCCCCCCACCCCCTCCCATGTGTAGCTCCGGTCCCCTCTCTACAGTGTCTGAGACACAGTGTAACACACACACGCACACAGACACACACACGGTGTCCCACACACACACTGTCACGCTGTGACACACACACACACTCACTCACTCACTCACACACACACCGCTCCTTCTGGCCGCCACCATGTTAGTTAGTCCGCGAGGGAGGAAGGGGTCCTTCCGTCCGCCGCCATCTTAGGTGCCGCGTGGCAGCGGTAGGCTGCCCTGGCCAATGCCTATCCCCGCGCCAGGGAGGTGAGCGGGAGGTGAGCGGGAGGTGAGCGGGAGGTGAGGGGAGGGAGCGGGAGGTGAGTGGAGGCAGCGGCAGGCTGCCCACTGCCTGTCCCCGCGCCGGGGAGGTGAGTGGAGCGGGAGGTGAGTGGAGGGAGCGGGAGGTGAGTAGAGGGAGCGGGAGGTGAGTGGAGGCAGCGGCAGGTTGCCCTGCTCACTGCCTGTCCCCGCGCCAGGGAGGTGAGTGGAGCGGGAGGTGAGTGGAGGCAGCGGCAGGCTGCCCTGCCCACTGCCTGTCCCCGCGCCGGGGAGGGAGTTGAGCGGGAGGGAGGTGAGTGGAGAGGGAGGTGAGTGGAGCGGGAGGTGGAGGGAGTTGAGCGGGAGGGAGGTGAGTGGAGAGGGAGGTGAGTGGAGCGGGAGGTGGAGGGAGGTGAGTGGAGAGGGAGGTGAGTGTGATGGGGGGGGGAGAGGACAGAGAGAGAGGTGTGTGTGTGTGTGTGTGTGTGTGTCCGTCCCTGTGTGTCCTTTGGCCCGTCACTCCGCCTCAGGCCAATGAGAGGTGTGCGGGGGCGGGCGGGCCAAGGGACCAATGAGATTGCCGCTAGGGACGCAGACATACAGTGCTTTCAGAAATATATAGTAGATCTGTGTGCTTGCATATTTACACGTAAGATCCTGTCGTCTGGTTCCTCCTGGGATCCGAGGATAAAAGGGCTGAGCCCTGCCTTAGGCCTGGTCCCCAGTGGCCGCTGCGGCGCATGCCATGGAATGTGCGCTGCGCACCACAGCACAGCCCTCTATGGGGCAGGCTGTGTGTGTGTGGGCGCACAAAGCGCTGTGACGCGTACGCTGGCAGGGAAGACAAGAATTTTGTCTTCCTGGGCCACAACGCGGTCATGTTATCGGCGGGCGGCCAATGGAATGGCAGATATGCCCGCCATGGCCGCGCCCCCCACCCCTGTCATGGCCACGACCCCTCGCGCATCCCATCGCTCCCCTTCAGTCCGCAGATCGCGGCTGAAGTCTGTGCACGCGCCGCCAGGCGCACGTGCAGCAGGGAGCACTGGGCCGTAGCCTAGGCCTCAGCCAAGCTTCCCGCTGGCGTGCTGAGGCGCGCTGAGGCTCAAGGAAAGCAGGTGCTTTCCCTGCGCGCCGTCAGGGGGCGGGCCAGTGACGTCGCGGAGCTGGTTCGCCCTCATTGGGCGAACCGCTCACGTGACCGGCCCTGCGCTCCGGCAAGCGGTGAAATTTTAAATTTCCCTAAGACCTACGCTTTCGCCAGCAAGCAACAACCATGGACGAGGCCTAATATAAGTTAGGTACCCACCCCCTGTTGCTGGGCAGATTGAAGGGTGGGCTAAACATAATAAGGTCACACCATATCAGCTGATCTTCTGGCAACTTCCAGACTACAAGGCGGTGCCAGACACTAACCTTTCAAACAGATACATATGTACACAACATGTGTAACAGCTAGGGCCAGCAAGGAAATAAACCCTGACCTGCCTTTTGGGACCACGACTCACTGAAATTGTATGTAGCAAGGGTGCTACACTTCTAAATATAAGGGACCTGGATTCTTTTTCCTCAGATGCCAGGAGGACCCAGAGGGGATCTCACCTGTAAATATGTTTATAGTCCTGTAATGGCGGTCAGCAACCTTTCTTGTTTTTTAAGTTAGGGCAAGTTTCCCAGTGTAGGGGCCCTAGAGACATTACACAAAATCAGGATCCTGCGGTAGTAGGGAGTGGGTCCTCACACAGGGGCACATTGAGGAGACCTGGGGGAGCTGCAGAGGAATTGCAGGAAAAGGTTGCAGCTCTGTCTGTGGCAGCAGAGGAAAGGCTTGTCAAAGAGCAACTCTGCCTACAAACATGGTTGAGGAAACCCGTGTGTGTGTCTGCATGTTACAATAAGAAGCTATCTTTTGTAACCTGAAAACCGGTCCTGTTGCTGCTCTGAGCTGACTGTTAATAAAAGTTAAGAAAGTTCCGGGCGCCCTTTTCCTTTTCTTGCTCAGCACCCCCAGCCCTGAACGAGCTTCCAGCACCCTGAGATATAAGGTGACCTGCTGAGTATCACCTGCACACACAAGAAATCTCACTTTAGGAGATACAGTAGTGAAACACATTGGTGTAGCCTCTCTTCTATTGGCCGGGGGGTAGAGATGTTATATATATACAGTATATATATATAATTTTTTTTATTATTATTATTTTTTAATATATTTGACATACGCAATCTTAGTAAGTTGAACATGTTTTTAATCCCTTTGTCACCCCATACATTATTTTACATTTTATTTATAAAATATTTTGCCAGGAAGAAAATCCACGTATTTGCCAATGATTGATCTCGTTTTCAAGTATGTCCTGGGCACAAAATAAAGTTGACCATATAATTACAATTTACAGTTTCAAACAGGTTTAAAATAGGAAACAGACAAAGTCTTGAAGGAAGCGGATTTTATAGACTCAGGTAAACTGTTCCAGAAGTCGGGTGATCGCTATGAGAAGGAAGAGTCTTTATTGAACCTTGGCACCATAATCAGGTTTTTGGAGGCGGATCTAAGGAGATAAATGCTGTGTACCGTAGGGGTGAGAAGCCTGCTCAGATAATTGGGTAACCTGTCCAGAAAGTATTTGAATCGTGAGACAGGAAAGATGCACGTTGTGTCTGGACTCAAAGGATAGCATACCTAGTTCAGTTAACATATCTAATGTATGCCCTTATCCTCTCCTGTCTGGATTACTGTAACATACTGCTTGCCTGCCTCACAACTTTCTCCTTTGCAGTCTACCCAAAATTCTGCTGCTAGAATAATTTCACTTTTTCCCAAAGCAGCCTCTGCTCATCTCCTCCTTATATCCCTCTCCTGGCTTCCCAAAAAAATTCGGATCACCCACAAAGATCTCCTCCTTACTTTCAAGACTCATCTGCTTCTCCCTACATATCAGCTTTGATCTCTCGTTATGCAGTCTCGTCTCCTACACTGTACCCCCAACTGTCTCCTCTCCACCCCTTTCACCTCTACTGCCCTCTCGCCTTAAACCCTTTTCCCTCACTGCCCCTTACCTGTGGAACTCCCTCACACTCAGTACAAATCTGCACCTTCTCTACCCACGTTTAAGACAAACCTTAAAACTCACCTGAAGCATCCTAATACCCTGGACTCACTGCTTCTGTCCCACACCCACAATCACGCTTACCAACATTGTAACCAAGTACTGCCATGTACTGTACTTATTCCCTCACCTGCTGTCTCTGTAACTCTCCCAACCTACCACTTAGATTGTAAGCTCCCTGGACCAGGGATTTCCTTTCCTACTGGCTGACTTTGTTGCACTTATTGTATTATAATTCCCTGTAATCTTTTTTGTCTCTTTTGTTAAGCACTGAATACACTGTGGGTGCTAAATAAATAAAGACATACAGACATACAATGGTGGGTATTAAAGTTACATAGCAACACAAAATGGCATATTGAGTGGTAAAAAACATCAAGTTTGCTGAGGTGAGTTTGGGTGACACACACACACACACACACACACAAACACACACACACACACAAATTGTGGGTGATCCAGTTTTCAACCTTAAAAAAATAAAATTGCAGTACATTTTCAAGGTCAGACAGGCTTGGACCATGTGCATATAAGATAATATCATCAGCATACATATGCAGAGAAATTGTCTTACAAATTGTGGGCAAGTCATTTATAAATACATATAGCACCACCTTTGGGAACTACTGGTTCTGTAAGTGTTTAATTGCCTTAAGGAGTTAACTATGGGTTCACTCAGGTTACTCCCCTCCCCACCTTGTGATATATGATGTAGATGTAAGGCCCCACTAGTGTTCTAGAAGCAGGTTCTTCAGAGTTCTGACTGGGGTCCTCACTGTAAGTCCTGTAAATAGGTTTATGTGTATAGTCATGTGTGTTCTGTCATCATTTGATTTCAGTTAGGAATGTGCCCTTTATGATAAGGACCCTGTTCCCCTAACAGGCATTAAGTTGTGGGAGATGGATGCCACTGGTCTAAAAGGGTTGCCCCTACCGCAGCCTGACCGCCACTGTCATCATAGAGTTGCCAACACTGCAGCCCATATTCATATAGAACCTGCCCGATCAGCGGGTCCTCACTGCATCATAGCCTCGGTGCAAGCCGTTCCCACTGTATCCTTAATAATGAGCCCTCAAGTGAAGTACCTCCCCGTAGGAGTGAGAGCTACCAGGGGATTAAATCCAGAATATTAGTGTTTGCCACGAGTTCTGTACAGATGTAACGTATGTAAATAAAGCACTTTTTGTTTTTGTAAACTTTCCTGGCACCCATCTTTTCCCTATCTGCTTATTCACGCCCAGCCTGCACCTACCTAGCACCCTGCAAAGGCCTGAGATACCGAGCACTGCCATTGTATATAACCAATTTGATGTGGCCACCTTTAGAGCCGAGTAAGGAGGATTACAGACAGAAAAAAGTAAGGACCCCAGAACAGAGCCTTGGGGGGCCTGGTTCCAGTTGGAGCATGAGGTAGTCACATGTTGGGATCTTCCAAATAAATAAGAGTTAAACCAATTTAGAGCATGTGGTCCAATTTCAGAATACCAGATCTTGTTTAACATAATAGCGTGGCCAATAGTATTAAAAGCCTTTGCAAAATCTAGGAATATTGCACCAGTCAACTGTCCATGTTCCATACAACATTGGCTCTCATTGCATACTGTGGAGTCATTTGGTCAGAAGCCATATCACAATTGACATAGGAAATGTGACTTCTTATAAAAGTGGCTTGGTTGGGAATGAATGCATTTTTCCATTACTGGATAATAAAGTTAGAATAGAGATTGGTCTATAGTTTGATACAATGTTTGATACAATGTCTTTGTCACCAATGTCTACAATGTCTTTGAAGACAGGGATAACTCTAGTGGTTTTCCACGCCTAAGGGATTTGGCCGGAAAACAACATTTTGTTGATTAATGGCAATTGGTTTAGCAATTGGTCAGGCTCACATTAATTGTTTAGCTTTAGTTTTAGGAGCGCATGTCCAATTTCCCCTTTATACACTGGGCTACATTGAAATTCATGAGTACCGTGAGGAGGGGGCACTGATATAGGAGTGTTCTCAGTCTGGGATTCCAGATTAAAGTCAAGTTTACGTCTTTTTAATACAGAAGTAGCACACCCCACAAAGTATTCATTGAATGTGTTGGCAATGGCTGAATAGTCAGACAACATTACATCATTTTTGCTAATGGAAGGTTCTTGATGGCTACAGGGTGCAACAATATTATTGTTGACCTTCCAGAATTTTGCAGCATTTGATGTGTTTTGATAAAAATGGGCAGAGTAGTATTGTGATCTTACAAGTCCAGTTTGCCTTGTGCATGTATTCTGCAGGGCTCTATCATTTTTTAGTTCTTGCATAGAGCCAGTTAGGTTGTATCTATTGCACAAGGTATCTCTAAAATGGTAAAGCTCAATAAGATTGGATGTAACCCCGGGACGATGAGCTGCACTGACTCTGCGCTTCAGAGCATGGATATCACACGTTTCAAAACTCGGACTGGAAATAGCTGCGTGTAAAAATCAGGGTCTGTTATCAAATTGATTCTGAACCAAGCGCAGCTGGCAAGGTCAACAAGAAATAGTTGAAGGTTAACATTTCAAAATGTTCTAGTGAAGAGAAGTTTGATTTTTCACACACAATGCACTATTGCATGATTGTTGAAAATGTCAGGCAATATACCAGAGGTTTGGATCCTGTTGGGACAGGAGGATAAGATCCAATTTAACAGTGAGAGGTTATAGGTCATGACAATTCAGGTTACGTCACCAAGAACCAAATGCTCACTATTTCGATTCAAAGAAGAAATATTGCCAAGAAAATGACACATCACACAGGGATTGCGGTCTAGGACATTTGGTGGGCAGCGTTTTGCTGCAAACACGTCACCAGCGGCATTTAGGCGTCACTCACTTTGCCACAGGGACATCACTTCGCCGGCCTCTGCACCGCAAGGTAAGTCCCTAATCTTACCCCTTACCCTAAAAAAACCCTAATCTTAACCCCTCATACTAACGCTACCCCTACCCTAAAACCCTTAACCCTTTACCCTAAACCATCTTACCCTAAACCTCTTACCCTAATCCCCTACTCTAAAAACCTAACTCCTTACCCTAAACTCCTATCCTTAACCTCCTACCCTAACTGCTAAAACCTCAAATGAACTTACCTTATCGATTGAGTCGTCCGTCGGGGTCTTGGTCATGGCGAGATGGGCTTGACCAAATGTCCGTTTCCTTGTTGATTGTAGTGGGGCATTGGGGAAGGGGGCGGGTGGGGGGGGGGCAGTTAGATTCCAACAATAATGATAGGCTTTGAAAATGAAGGTAAATCTTGCCAGCTACATTTTCAGGGGTTATTTAGTAAAACAAATCCTAAGGAATCATCCATATAAAACAACACCCTTCCTCCTCTCTGTCAGAATCTTCCTAAAGATTGAGTAACGTTGAATAGAAATAGATGTACAGTATCAAGAGTTTTGGGATTTAGCCATGTTTCCGTAACAACTATGGCTTCTGACTTATACAGGAAGCACCGTGTCCTTAGTTCATCTAGTTTGGGCAGTAAGGTCTGAATATTTATATGACGACAGATAGTCCTTTTGGGAATTTATAAGGGACATTTTCTGCGGTGTGGAGGTTAGTGGGAAAGGGGGGGCCTGGGTTTAATTCAATATCACCTGCCAATGATAGCAACAAAAGGATTAGAAATATAAATACTCGTGGGTTGCAAAGGAACGTTTGCACTGGCAGTTTGATGTATTGGTGCTGGGTGGGCTGTATTTCAGAACGCACCACCAACATTCAGTAGGTAGAGCAAAGCTTGTGCGTACGCCCAGGTGTATGATTACACAGCCTGGGCACACTGGGGAAGAGTTATTGAGCTGGGAAAGAGTAAGATGTTTAAGCAACGTTACAGTAATGAAGAGAATTGCAGTCATTCACATGTTATGAACTTACAACAGTAGTCTGGAAAAAAGCGATGAAAAAAAGTTTCAAGGATTTAGAAAAGGAAGTGTAACATACGTGAAATGCCGATATCCAAAACGGCTGCTCCCACGTGTCGTTCAACTCCTGTATAACTCCATGCTGTATGCCACATAAAGGATAGGACACTTTACATATAGGCTGCTTGCCCCTACACTACAGTATGACTACTTCCCATCTGTCACTAACTATATAGGCCTAAGAAGTCACCTGATCAGAAGTAAACTCTGTCCAGACACATGTCAATTAACACGCAAGGCACAGAAGACAAATGTTATGTTAGACTGCCCTAAGGCAGTGTTCGCGTCCATGCGGTGTGCGGGCGTGCGGAAGGGGGCGCGCATTGCGCAAGAAATCAGTTCAAACTGATTTCTTGGCGCGACAGGCCGGTCACGTGAGCGGTTCGCCCAATGAGGGCAAACCAGCTCCGTGATGTCACTGGCATACCCCTAGACACGCCCACAGACACGGACCATGGACGAAAAACGCACCCGCTTCAAGTGGGTGATGTCACGGTCGCGCACGCCTCCGCACGGGAGAAAGACACCATGGCCCCTGCCTTACTTGTAATCAGACAGTTCTCATACCTATGTTAGCAGTTGAATTTGCTATTCATTTCAGCACAGCACATGTTAATTACAGTACATGAAACTCTCCTGATATTGACTACATCATTACAGTATCTTGTTTCCTCCTCTCTCTATGCAGTGTAGGAAATACACAGGACACAGTATACAATCGGTAGTGTAGGTACCTGCTGATAGGGTCGCCGTGACGTGGCTGCAGGATTAACATGTGTTAGCCAAAAGATTGAACTAAATGACCCAAACTTATGAAAATAAAAAACATATAGAAATTAATCAAATAATTTGCCATATGGGTTTACATTAGAGCTTCTTTGTTTACTGTTATATGCTGTACAGCAGGGCCCCGCTTCTCGGCGATCCGCCGATACGGCGCCACCGAGAAGGGGGCTGCCATGTTGGATAATACGCCACGCATGTGCAGAACGGGCGTGCATACCGTAGCCTGTCCGCGCAGACGATAGGCCGTGCATGCGCAGAATGGCGAAAACGCCAGTCTACGCATGCACATAACATGAAAATTGCCGGATCCGCTTTCCGGCGATTTTCACTATACGGCGGGCCCCTGGAACGGAACCCACCATATACCCGGGGCCCTCCTGTATATATATATATCATTATCATAATCTTCAGCCCTTGTTGACCCACAGCCTCCACAAGGATCTTCCAGGCACTGCGGTTACAGCCTATCCACGCTGCTCCAACGCGTTTTCTGATTTCATCCGCCCATCTTACTTTTGGTCGTCGTCTTGGCCTTTTTTATTTTCATTGGAATTCAGTCAAGTACCAACTTTTTTCCAAAGATGGTTATTTCTTCTTGCAACATGTCCGGCCCATCGCCATCTTAATTTCATCGCCTTGCGATCATGTCACAGAATTCTGTTTGTTTCAAACCTTTTCATTTATTTTCATGAACTCCCTAATTCTTTGTGTTGTGTGAAGGTTTTTTTAAATTATCTTCACATCTACTGTAGGTGTATATTTATATATATAAACCAATTAAAATATAATTGCAGTGAAGTATACAATGAACCAACATTTAAAACAAATTAAAAGTGAAGGAGGCGTCTGTGCGCTAAATCTAGACGACAGTGTAAATGAGGGAAATAGCTATTGAACACTGTCACATACCACGGCTATGCTAGTGAATTAGCCGAGGCAATAGCTATTCCAATACAATTGTAGGTCGTCAGATAGCTAATCCTATATCACTAAGAGTGTTTATGGCTAAAGAGGGCTACTAGCTCTGTATGTGGGGTAATACTGGGACTAGTGTGAGATAAACCTCAACTATATGTAACTCCGTACCTCTATCTACACATACAGTACACTATATCACCAGACTACCAGGTGCAGAGATAGCTGAGCCTGTAGGTCTGTAATGGTGAACCACTTGACATACACTGGCCAATTTCTCCTATGAATGGAGTTTAAATCACATAGCCCACACAAACCATAATAGTAGAATCTAGCACTCAAAGTACAAAAATAGGACATTGTCAGAGCGTTGTGCTTCCCACGGCGAAGGCTCCGAAACGCTCTGACAGGAATAAAGCACCAGACCTCTCCGACTAGCCTGCGCACCAGGTAGTAGCGCCAAGCGTGCCCAACATATGTTTCACCTATGTGGCTTCAAATACCCTATTTTTGTACTTTGAGTGCTAGATTCTACTATTATGGTTTATGTGGGCTATGTGATTTAAACTCCATTCATAGGAGTAATTGGCCAGTGTATGTCAAGTGGTTCACCATAACAGACCTACAGGCTCAGCTATCTCTGCACCTGGTGGTCTGATGATATAGTGTATGTGTACATAGAGGTACGGACTTACATATAGTTGAGGTTTATCTCACATTAGGGTAGAACAGGATAGAAATAATCCTCAAAGGTGCCTCAGAGCTAAAAGCAAAAAGTTACTGCCAGTAAAGTGTGCATATGTGTGAGATAAAGATATCCAAACAAGCAACTAGCCCAGCTTAGGGCACCAATTGTTGCTGTTACAGTAACTCACGGTTTGTGGGGGAGCGGTGGCGCGGGAATCCGGTTGTCTGCAGCTCGGGAATACTCATTGCACCGCCAACCCCACTATGACTGAAAGTCAGGTGGGGCGGTCACCTGACCGGCGGGGTTTCCCCGTTGATCGGTGGAAGCTGCGTAGTAAGCTCCACGCCGGCTGAGCTCCTGATGTGTTCAGTGAAGCCGCCGTCTCCGGCGTGTGGGCGGCGTTTTCAACAGCAGTCAGCTGATGCGCGCGTCTCCCCCCCGTGTAGGCAGTAACTCGGCGTGCAATCCTGCATAGGTGACAAGCACGGTCCTCCAGCAATCGCGGGAGATGAAGCGGAGCACAGCCACGAAAATAGCAGAGTACAGCGTAGATGGTGAATTCAAAAGTTTATTCAGCTATCTGACGACCTACAATTGTATTGGAATAGCTATTGCCTCGGCTAATTCACTAGCATAGCCGTGGTATGTGACAGTGTTCAATAGCTATTTCCCTCATTTACACTGTCGTCTAGATTTAGCGCACAGACGCCTCCTTCACTTTTAATTTGTTTTAAATGTTGGTTCATTGTATACTTCACTGCAATTATATTTTAATTGGTTTACTAATAAAATTATTTTTAATACAGTTAAGGGTGTTTCTGTAGTGCGACATAATAGGGAGCTTTTCTTTCTTCTGTTCACAACATCACTCAATCCCAGTCAGCACCACCCTACACCCTTTATTGCAGTGTAGTTTCCTGTCATAACAGGACATCATCCTACCCTTCTTTTTGGAGTTGTGCAGGGTACACACCGACGCTTCTTTGGGGTTACCCTTCTTTTGTATATATATATATATATATATACACACATATATATTATAGAGTTGAAGAAGAGGGATCTCGCTGTTAATAGCTTATATATAGTTCCTATGTACCCTGTTTATATAAAGTCACATCAAGATCGTCTTGCACTACTCCCAAGGTATACAGAGAGACAGGCTATGCCCAAAGGGGGCTCCACACACCGCAGCCCCTAGGCATAGTTGGACCAGCCCCAGGTTCATCGCTGGCTCTCACCCAGAAGGCCATGAAGTGGCAGGCCGCCCTAAAATGAGGAGGATGACCACAAAGGGAGTAGTACCAGGCCCGTTGGTGGTCCCGTGGATATGGAGCGCTACCAGCGCTGCAGAGCAGAGGGGCTCTATAGATAGCATAGTAATTATAAAGCCTCAGCACCTACCATGCGGGCCAATATGGGGGCAGCTAGGGAAGTGTAAGAGATGTGTGCAGAGATATATAATTAATGTAGACCGATTAGGGTGAAATGAAATCCCGGCTTCATTTCGCCTGTTCCTTTAACAAAGCAAAACATTCCAAATAAATAAAATGAAGGCCTACTCCGCTTTGGAGAATATGTAAACCTTTACTCCAGCCCTCTCTAACTGGGTGGGTAGCTAAGCTGATTACCACTCCAAACACACACACACACATATACATACAACAGTCCAACAAGAAAGTATCTGTTTCTGTAGCTCTAGGGGAAGGACTCTCTGTTCTCCTGGGTCAGCACCCTTGTGTGCTATGGAAATGTCCATATCCAGGTATAGAGGTCTTGTTCCCTTGCCTTGCTGTCAGCATACAGTCCTTCTGTGTGCATCAAGACATCATCTTTTCCTCAGGTCAGCCCAGTTGTGGGATGAGGAAAATCTCAGTAGTCCTCCTTCTCCTTATGTCAGCCTAAATGTGAGCTAAAAAATCTCTCTCCTGTGTCTCACATGAGACTTTTTACAGAGCTCTCATTAGTCCAGGTGGAGACTAGTTAATTGAGTGGCTGCAATTAACTATCTCTCTGCTGGATTCTCAGAGTTCTGAGGCTGCTTTATTTAAACAGGGATAAGTCCCAGTTACAGGAATCCACGCGAACAATATAGGCCAAGAACATTCCATTGGATATACAAGATGACCTCTGTATACTATATGTGATACTGTGCCTAAAAGATAATAAAGCTGCTGTTTGAATGAATAAAGTTCCAGGCGCCCATCATTGTTTACCACCGCCAGCCTGCATGAGGCCTGCACCCTGAATAAGGTAATGCATCCTGCACAGCCTGACACCGACACTGATGTAAACTCCCCAAGAGCCGGGCGGGAAGGGTTATAGATATAAAGCACTGTGGCAACTTACTCTGCTTCTATTGTTTTAATAAAGGTTAATAAAGTTTAATAAAGAATAAGTCTGCCATTACTCCTACCTGTCAGTAATACATTGGTATTGTATTATATGTTATGTATATGTGTATGATATGTGCATGTCTTTGCTTGGTTCCAGCACCTAAGGAATCTGGGGTTAATATGTTTGCAGGAGAATTGTTGCAACATGGTCTGTGACCTTTCCCTGTATCCTTATGTTGCAAATGTTATGTTACAGTTCTACCCACCAATCAGCGCCTGGGCATGTAGGCAGTACCTTTATGGCCTCTTTCAGGGTGCAGGCTTCGGACTGTGCTGCCGTGGGACACAAAGTATTCAAATTGAATACTGGTTGTCAGGGTAGCAGCTGCCCTGTCTCCGAAGCCCGGAGTTGACGCTGGCTAAAGTTTCAATAAACAAAAAATTCATTTTTTGAAGCTGCAGCAGTGTCACTGGGACCTCAGCAGCCAATGAAATCATTCTTGAGAATGATTTCAAGACTGCAGCCTCGATCCCTAACCTCACGCCTGTAGCCCCGCCCCCTCCTCAACTCCTGAAAACATCTGCTGGGGATGAACACATATCGCCCAGCAGACTGCCGCCCTCCCTCCCAAACGCCCTCCCTCCAACTCCTGCCTCTGGCACCATGAACGAGGCCTTAGTGTGTAAAAAGGTGGAGAGGGAGACCCCTAGCAGACAGAGCCTGCAGAGAGTTACAGAGGTGTGGCTGTGATAGGGAGAAACTGCAGTGTCCGCTCCAGTGCTGGTCTCAGGTCTGAAAAACAGTCCTGTAGGCACTGGGCAAGAAGAGAGAACAGGGGAAATCTCTGCAAGAAAGTCCCAGCAACTAGGTATGCAGGGTATCCCCCAGTTTCCCCATTTGGGTATATGTGATGTTTGTGTGTTTTGAATAGTTGTGGATATACTTTTTCAATAAATTAATTTGATAAACTCTCGTGTTCTGTCTGGCGATATTGATCCCTGGTATTAGTCCTGGTCTCCTGTGACAGTGATGCACTGAAGTTGGAGGGTGGGGGCTCAGAGATACTGTGAGGAGGAAGTCCTCCTTTGCTGAATGAGGTGTGAAACTGTCTCATGAGCTCGCGAACCCAGTGGAAATACGCCCTTTTCAATGCGTGAATAAAGCCGCGGCTGAGTCAGAGTTTGCAAGCGATTTCCCGGCATTACGTCAATGCGCACTGACATTTTATTTTAATAAACGAATTTGTGCAATTCTCTAAAATAGCTCAATTCACCTAATGCTGAGATTATAAATAGGATACACACACCATGTTTTGCTCAGTGTCTTGTGACATTTTGCTGAAGGTTTACTAATGTGGCTATATTATTAACCCTTCGAGGCTTGGCGAAACATTTTCGGAAGGAAACACATTTTGGGGAAAACTAGTCTTTTCGGACAGCTTTACTCATCTCTACTGAGTACAGATTCATATATATATATATATATATATATATATATATATATATATATATATATATATATATATATATATATATATATACATACACACACACACACACACATATATATATATAAAAATAATGATTCTCGTTTTATACGCTCAGACATATATCTGGTGCATGAAAATATATGATTGGATCTCAATGAACGATAAAAGTTATTGAAAACATCACATAAATAAAATATACATATCCTTTTCTATCAACTATGTCGGATTGCACCTGTTTTAACACTTACATCTTCCAAACCCCTTAGCCAGCCTGTTTATAGAAGTCACACAAAAAAATCCACAATCGCCAATCCAAATATTTTTTTCCTAAATATAGGTTTGCTGCTAACCTTGCATTATTTTACTGCCTCCTGTTGTTATTATAACATTACAACCCTGGTTTTAGGGGAATTCTGAAAAACGAGGCAATGATTTCAAACATTCAACAAAGCGTTGCAATAGGAAACGGAGTGACAGCTTCTAGCATTAAAAGAACAATACGGCAAAATACTAATAAAAAGGTTGAACGCAGAATTGAAATGGGAGAAATGTGTTAGCCGGCAGCATGTACAATTTGCCAGCGCTCTGCATCAAAAAATAATCTGTACTATTAAATATTCAACTTCTTCTCTGTCTCGTTCATTATGTCGGAGAGAGGTGGTGGCAGAGGGTGAGATAGAATTCTTTCTTCCGGCAGCTTCTGAAAATCAGCGTGCCGCTATATAACGGGACATTGATTATTTACGGGAACATAATAAGTAATGATTTAAAGCTCCGCTAACGACGGCTCTTTTGTTTTTTGAAAAGGGGAAGAGCCAAACACATTGTTTTATTTAAAGAATTTGTCAATGGAAGAGGCATTCTTAGAGAAAAAAAATCAATGCCCCTTAAAGTAGCATTTGGACGGTGTGCGTTTATATTTTCTTTAGGACCCTTTTATTCCGGTAAATATTGTTTCCACCTTTAAAGGATCAGTTTCCCCTATATAAAAAAAATCTTGCCCCCTTTTTTTTTTTAGCTTGTAGAGTAGGGGTGGCCAACTCCAGTCTGCAAGGGCCACCAACAGGTCAGGTTTTCAGGATATCCCTGCTTCAGCACAGGTGGCTCAATCAGTGGCTCAGTCTTCGACTGCTTCAGCACAGGTGGCTCAGTCTTCGACTGAGCCACTGATTGAGCCACCTGTGCTGAAGCAGGGATATCCTTAAATCCTGACCTGTTGGTGGCCCTTGAGGACTAAAGTTGGCCACCCGATATCTAGACTGTTTGGAGAAAAAAGTGGTGTTGCCCAGGAGATTAAGGGGGAAGCCCCCCATAGGACCAAAGTGTACTAATTACAGCGACATGTTTAAGGCTTTGCTTATAGTGCCGCCGACGGTGACACGATGGGTGACGCAATTTGGGTTCCCGCAATTTGATTTGTTAAAGGGCTGTCACGTAACGCGACGGCCCGTGAAAAATCAAATTTTGCCGGTGGCAGGTTTTCGCGAAGTAGCTTGTCGCCGTCGCACGCACTATAAGCACACGCGGCAGCGGCAATGCTTTTGTTTTTAGGCAAATTCGCGGCGCTGTCGCTGGCACTATAAGCAAGGCCTAAGGGGGACACATCTGGGAGATTTATGCCTTTTTTCCCAAATCTGACACCTGTAAGGCCGGGGCCATAGAGGCTTCAGGAGAGCGGATGCGCGCTAACGCTGAGGCTCGCCGGCTTAAGTCAGCGCGATTCCACGGACTTGCAGCCGAGCCAGCGTGTGCGAAGGGAGCCGGGGGGGAGGTGGTTGGAGGCGGGGCAGTGACGTCGCTGGGCCAATCGCCCGCGACGCACTGACGTCAACGTCACGGCGCTGTGACGTTGAAGCTGCTTCAGGCTGATTGGATGTTTTCAGCCGACAGCGCGTTGAAAAACAGCTTGGCGCTCGGCTGAAAAATCCAGCGCCTCAGCACGCCTGCGGACGCTCGCGTGAGCCCCCTCTCAAGGAATCCTCATTGAGGATGCAGGTGCTCAGCGCGGAGCGTCTGCACGGCTCAGCGCGGCCTGTCCTTCTATGGACTCGGCCTAAGTCCATGGTCGGCGAGAACGCGCAGCGCCGTAAGGCAATGATTGCCCCCATAGACCACGCGAGGGGGCGCACGTGCGCGAGGAATCGGATACATTTGAACTTCCAAGTCACGTGAGCGGTTCCAGCCAATGAGGGCGATCCAGGACATCACAGCCACACCCCCAGACACGCCTCCCCATCTCGTCTAGCCTGGCCACACAACACGCAAGACGCCATGCGCACGGACCCAGCCTAATGGTGTCGCAGCTTCTGTGGGCTGCCCCCCTCAGATAGGGTATGGCCGGAAGGCGATAGTCTTCCCTCCGTCCCAGACCAAAAAAGTGATATCTCAGAACCCGCAAAGTCCTCAGAGGTCGGGAGACCCCCCGATCAGCTTCGGGGAAACCCGCGGTTGAGGTCGTTAAAAGAAAACGGACAGCGCAGACGGCTGCTTTCAAAACAGCACTAAATTACAGAAAATTGCAGTGCTTGAAGTGCTGATTTTCTGCAGAGCTCACGGAAGTTCAGAAAGGGGCTTGTTGGAAAAGATTTTGTTCCCAGCGAATGGAGCTTTAATAAAAACACTGAATGTACACAAAATGTAATGTGCTCTCCTAAGCAATCTTCTAATGCAACTGAAAAACTGCAGTGCTGATAAGAGCACGGATCTATACGCCATACATTTAGAAATGTTATGGCGTTCTTATAGCATAGAGGAGGCTTATCGGTATAATCACAATTTATTCTAATGATTTCCTATAGTAGCTCATCGCTATTGTTGCATCCGCATGAAAGATAATTTATAATACATTGTAAATGGTTATAAAGTGACATGTCCTCCTCTCCCTGAAAATGTATTTGCTTCTATGACTGTATATTCAGTTTGGTTAATGAAAAGTAACTCTGAAAACAATGGCACTGAGTTTGAATCAGGGAAACCGGTGTCAGCCCCTTGTAACTTTGGGCAACTCACTTTATCTCCCTGTGAAACTGCAGAACTTAATTTGGAATAGAAATATATATTAAGAGAGCTGATTCAAGGAATATTATCTGGATAAATACAACAGTGAGCTTAGTAAGCTTTAGGAAGGAAGGATGGAGAGAAGATAGGCCAGAGGAAGAAAGACCAGGCCAGAGTGATGATATCATGAAGAGGAGAAAGAAGGGTACTATGTGCCACTGTTCTTAAGAATATCAATCTATTTGAAACATCATCGTCATTCTTACTATTTTTGTATGTAAGTAATTATTTTCAAAATAAACGTTTTGTTTTTGTGTGCAAACGACAAGAATGCTGAATTCTGTTATGCTGACGTCAGTCTATAGAAAAAGCGAATTTAAGGACATTTAACAACAGGATAAAAACTGTTCAGTATCCTGGGAGCCCTATATTTGGAATTTATCACCATACCCTGGTTTCTGTCACAATATATATATATAACGCACCAATGTAATCTCCAAAGAAGCCGGGCAGGGAGTGTATATATATATATTTATATATACATACACAAGCCCTGCCCGGCTTTTAAGGACATTACATCAGTGCATTATATAAGGCTACTCCGCATGGGTTCACTTTTATAGTACAACTGTCATTTATTCGTGTCCCCATGGACAGGGGCCGCTCACACACATGTTAACAATGCTGTACTGTATCTTATAACAGACTTATATGAATACAGTTCTTCCATCTGCCCCCACCCATAACACTCCGATGAAAGGTACTTTGACTTAGTTGCTCAGAGTAAGTGTGGGACCAGGCCCCCTTGTTGCTTCAGAACCATCATCGGTATTAATCCGATTACCCTGGGCGCCTACGGGAATCCTGGTGGGTCTTTCTTACTTGACCCAATACCTGGTGCCTGTTTGGGAACTGCCACTTCCACGCAGACTGCTGAGGAATATTAGCGCTGATCCGCGGTTAGAGCTGGTCCGCCGGCACGCGGAGGCCCTCTTTCCTGAGGCCCTCTATGGAATGACATATGCCTTTTTATTACGTATTCAGGACTCCATTCCTTCTTTCGGGGATCCTAACTTAACTGGCACTGCCCCTAACTACAACACAATAAATAAGGGGGCCTGGTCTGTACTTTTTTTTAAACATTACTTGTCTACTCTCCCCGAGGCTCTTCTCCTCATGTCCTCCTGGAACCTAACCTTCAAGAATTGTCCCCTCTCCTTAAATACTCCGGTGTGACATCTGGTTATGCATAGTAACCGAAACCGAGGGTGGGGTCCAGCATAGAACAGCCATGTTAGTAATCCTTGGTTTATATATATATACAGTATATACTGTATATGTGTGTTTGTGTGTGTGTGTGTGTGTAAACCGAAAAGCAAGCACTCCAGTAGCAACAAACCAAAGGGCCTGGTGCTAGTCCCATAAATAATGCAGACAATACGTTACCATCTGGAAGAACGGCAAGGAAGAGACAGAACTCAGTAGGTAGTGTTGAAAAGCGTGTGTTTAGAACAGACACAGAAACCGATGTTTCAATCCCACAGAGGGATCTTCTATGTATAGACAATAAAGAATATCACTTGTGAGCACGCTCACATGTCTTAGACAGGTCTGCAACCCTGCCTTTCAACCATTATCACCCAGCACACAGTGCTCCCACTGCCGCAAGGGATTCTGGGAAATTACATGCAAATGAGCACACAATGTGTCATCCTTTTTGCAAAGCAAGTATAAACCAACTTCCCACTGATGATACCCATCAAGGTTGAAACTTGTCTGTGAGAGGTTTGACTTGCTTTGCTAGTCCCATGCTGTGCTTAAAAGCTGTGTAAACGGCGATGCATCTTCTTAAATGGGCTCCATGTGAATGGATATTCAAGGCAAAAGGTGACAAATTGTGTGCTCGTTTGCATGTCATTTCCCAGAATCCCTTGCTGCAGTGGGAGCACTGTATGCTAGGTGATAATGGTTGAAAGGCAGGGTTGCAGACCTGTCTAAGACATGTGAATGTGCTCACAAGTGATATTCTTTATTGGCTATATGCTAACGGTGGATGTTTTTTGTTGCCTTTTTCACCCACCATAACTTAAAATCTATATGACACACAGACACACACACCTTTTATATGATGTTAACATATTATATATGTCTTTCAATCATAATTGTTTGTGTATATAACCGGAGACTACAGTATATACATTGTCCCATATGTATAGGTTTTTGGATCGTTACCAATCACTACCTATTAGAGATTATTTCGTGAAAGGACTGGACATAAGCACCTGGATCCCTGATGCAGAGTGTAGTAACACATGAAACGCGTTGGATGTGCCAGTGGTGTAGGTGGAGGGCATGGAGTAGGTGAGAAGGTTTGAGGTGGCAATGTGGGAAAGAGCTAAAGTGGTCGGGGCTTACAGTGTCTGCTTTAGGAATCTCTATCCCTTTGAGTTATGTGATACAGGATTTCGGTGATCGCATTTTATATCTGTGCAAGTCCTTAGCTGACAGATAAAATATTACACTACATGGTTCCTCTGTGTCTGTGTGTCACGGGAGACCAGGTTATTTACACCTTTTTACCAGGATCATTCATTGCGCAAAACAAGGTAGAGAAATAAATTGTAGTTTATTAGGCTTAAATCCGCATACACACAATGGAACACAAAAGACAGACGAAAAGACACATTTACTGGGGTCGAAAACTAGACATTCCTAGGTGCAGGGCACTCTATTGGGAGAGTTTTACCCTGACCGGGACTTAGCCCAGAATCTCCCTAAACTCAAATCGGCATGAAATTCCAGACGCCAATGCTACGTTTGTTTCTGAGAACTTGATCCCGCCTGACCACGAGTCAGCCTGGATCTCAAATCGGCATGAAATCCCAGCAGCGACCGCTACGTTCGTTTCTGAGAACTAGGTCCCAAAAGTCGGGACATGGTCTCTGGCGGGCAGGCTTTTCAGGCTTGAAATCGAAGCCGGTTGCTTTGCTATTTCAAACAAAGCAACTTTGAAAATCCCGCCCATGCTCTTTCGGCTCTGACTCAAGGAGAACACACAATCTGATTGGCTCACAGCTTCTTATAGCTTTCCCCGCTCTAGCTGAAACATAGAGGCAGAACTCAACAACCAATCAGCGCGCGGGAACTTTCTCAAGCAGCTAATCAGAGTCAAGCAGGTTAGAAAAGACAGGTTAGCGGGAAATTTGAAATAGCTAAGCGACATGCGCAAGCATGCAACATATCCCCCCCCCCCCCAGCGATCCCTATGCCGCCTCTGGGTCTGGCAGAACAAGTGGCATCCCGGAGGACTGCCATTGATCTCCGGACCCAGTACTCCGCCATTCCCCGCATTCACACCTCTGGGCATCCTGTGGCGGCTTTGAACTCCGATGTCCAGCAGACCTACTGGCGCCTATGGGTTTGCACAGGCTGCCTGTTTGGACATGGGTTCCGAATGTTAAAACATATTAAAATAAATTCTCTCAGCTCAAGGGATACACATTTATCCCTGTGCCTCATTCTCCTTTCCGAGTTATGCTGAAGCAGGGCAGCTTAGTGATGAGTCGCGGTTATGTGTTCAAGGAGAGATATCTCCGGGACAATGTGCCTACATGTGTCCGAGAATAAGGCATGATTCCCGGACACATTTATTGGGGAACCGGTAGCTCTGGACCCCAACCTCCTAGACACATTCGGACAACGGTTCCTCCGCGAAACCCCCCTTGAGACTCACACACGAGCAATCCCTGCTTGATATCATGCCCGGAAAGGGGAAAACACAAAAAATGGTTTTGTTACATAAAGTACAATGCAATAATACAATGTTACAGGGTCCAAGAGCTAACTCTCTTGGACCCTTATACACGGAGCAGGGGTAACCAAACGGGCTTGACCTTTATTATGTAGCCTGGTTACCCCCTCCCGTCACACGGTGCGTCCATTTTTTCTAGTCTTTTACATGGTGCTGCTACAGCCTTCCAATTACCCATGGTACATATGGGCACTGGCAGTGCAGGTCCCCTGTGTACACACACACACCTGTGATAAACATTCTATTTATTCTTATACTCCAGTGTTAACCAACTCCAGTCCTCAAGGGCCACCAACAGGTCAGGTTTTCAGGATATCCCTGCATCAGCACAGGTGGCTGAATCATTCCCTGCTTCAGCACAGGTGGCTCAATCAGAGCCTCTGATTGAGCCACCTGTGCTGAAGCTGCGATATCCTGAAAACCTGACCTGTTGATGGCCCCTGAGGACTGGAGTTGGCCACCCCTGATATACACCACCACACACTGCTTATATATTTGTTTAACCTAATATACTGTGGCACTAACTAAAAAGATGAAATGCCCAGGTGTTCAATGCATGAATGATTTTATTTCAGAGCAAACCCAAGCTATCTGTTGCTAAGTGAAGCCTGTGTTGAAGGCCTTCGTTGACAACCAAGGGGGTTAATTCAGGCGACTACGTTTGAAATGATCTCTCTTAGAAGACAGATGACCTCCTAGTTCCTTTTGGGGCTGCGCTGCTTGCATCTGAAGATGACGCTACTTCATTTCAAGATGTATGCGGCCTGGGAGAGTGCCTCATTAGGACAGGTTTTATCAAGTATCAGCTCTATCACAGCAAGCAGGCTACGGCTGACCACAGAGGGGGGCACACATGGGACAGTGAGGAATAAGATTTCAGGACGGGGGCAAATAAATAAACAGAGCCCGGTGAGGGCCACATTGCGGGGTAAACATTTTGTAAATGTAAAAATATACTGTATATCTTTATGTAGCGCATCGCTGGGCATTCCAGCCTCACAGCGGGAACACACGGGACATACAGGAATATTATAACGCATAGTGGGAAGAAGCGCTTCAGACATAAAAGTAATGTTAGGAAAAGGAGTCCCTGTCCCGAAGAGCTGACAATCTAATTGGTAAGTTAAGAGAATTTACAGAGACGGTAGGAGAGGAGAAGGAAAAGGTGTGACAGTTTCCTTGCAAATAACGTTTCATAACATGAGCGAGAAGAGTAGGAGAGAGCGTGATGTACAGACACGTATGATTTTATATATATATTTAAATATATATATATATATATATATATTAGTATAGTAGAACGTCAATAAGTGAGTGGTGGGGAGGGATCTCCCGGTCAGCTGTTGGCTCGTAGCAAAGGTTCACCCATCTCGGCGTTCGCGTGCAGGTCACCTCAGCAGTGAACTAGCTGAATCCCCATACTTCCCGAGTGCTGTGTGTCGGGGACCTAGTGCACTGGGTCCCATCAGTATCTGTATCAGTATCCCAATATATATTATGTAACTATGAGCCCAAGAGAGATGTTACAAATCAGCCAGGAGCCTGTACAGTTATTAATAATAAATAATAATAATAGCATGTTCTTGTATAGCGCTGCTAATTTTATGTAGCGCGTTACAGAGACATTTTGCAGGCACAGGTCCCTGCCCTGTGGAGCTTACAATCTATGTTTTTGGTGCCTGAGGCACAGGGAGATAAGGTGACTTGCCCAAGGTCACAAGGGGCTGACACCGGGAGGTGAACCAGGTTCCCCCAAACTCAGTGCCAGTCGGTGTCTTTACTCACTGAGCCGCTCCTTCTCCTTAACCCTTCTGTTACCAGGGGGCCTGCAAGTGTGATGGAGCATGATGGAGGTGGTATAAGGCAAAAGAGGATCATCCTTCCTGTAAGAGGTGGGGTGAGAGGTAGAAGAGGGGGACATCTCCTGATGATAAGTATTTGTGGTATGCGGATGGTACCGCGCCAGTGAGCACAATGCGAGTGCTATTCTGAGGACATGAGAGGTTTTCAGTCCAGAGAACATGATCGGTTTTCCGGAGCATTGGAGCCGACAGATATGTCTCTCACCGGTGAAACCATAAGGGAAAGTTCTCCTTAATCACAGAGAAGATTCACTTTGTCATGTGCATCTCCACATCCCTCAGGCGGCCAGTAAATCCATCTCGCGTCCGAAATGTTAAAGAAATCAATGAACAAACAGTGGCCGTGGGAGGAACATCTACTGCATCTTCCATCGCCTTTGTTGGCATGGTCTTTAAAGGCTCAGCCCCTCCTAGGACCATAGTCCTGTGCAGGGCTGCCAACAGCGGGGGAGAAAGGGTTACTGGCCTCCCGGGCCCCGTGGGTCAGGGGGGCTCAGCCGCTCGGGCCCCCTGTGCGGCCGGGCGCCAGTTAATTAAATAAATGAAATAAAGTTAAAAAAAAATGGCGGCGATTCCCCCGCGGCCCCGGTGCACATGCGCAGGGCCCGCTCCCCCCCACTCCGGAGGGGGAAGTACCAGCTCCTCCTGCGGCCTGCTTCCCCCCCGCTTCCCCCTGCGCCCAGCTTCCCGCTCCCCCACGCGGCCAGCTTCCCACGCTCCCCCCGAGCCCACCTCCCGTGGCCCCCCCGAGCCCACCTCCCGTTGGCCCCCCCGAGCCCACCTCCCGTTGGCCTTCCCGAGCCCACCTCCCATGCCCCCCCCGAGCCTACCTCCATTGCCCCCCCGAGCCCACCTTCCGCTCCCCCAAGCCCACCTCCCCTCCCGGCCAGCTGCTGCGGAGATATCGGGGGCAGGATGAGAAAGAGTCCGGCGGCAAGCTGCACCCACCCGGTCAAGGTAAGTCACTGTCACCCACCCAGTCACCCACTGTCATCCTAGCAAAGTCACTGTCAAGTGTCACTGACACCCTCCCACCCACCCAGTCATTGTAACCCTCCCACCCACCCAGTCATTGTAACCCTCCCTCCCACCCACCCAGTCACTGTAACCCTCCCTCCCACCCACCCACCCACCCACCCAGTCACTGTAACCCTCCCACCCACCCACCCAGTCACTGTAACCCTCCCTCCCACCCACCCACCCAGTCACTGTAACCCTCCCTCCCACCCACCCACCCACCCAGTCACTGTAACCCTCCCTCCCACCCACCCACCCACCCAGTCACTGTAACCCTCCCTCCCACCCACCCACCCACCCAGTCACTGTAACCCTCCCTCCCACCCACCCACCCACCCAGTCACTGTAACCCTCCCTCCCACCCACCCACCCACCCAGTCACTGTAACCCTCCCTCCCACCCACCCACCCACCCAGTCACTGTAACCCTCCCTCCCACCCACCCACCCACCCAGTCACTGTAACCCTCCCTCCCACCCACCCACCCACCCAGTCACTGTAACCCTCCCTCCCACCCACCCACCCACCCAGTCACTGTAACCCTCCCTCCCACCCACCCACCCACCCAGTCACTGTAACCCTCCCTCCCTCCCACCCACCCACCCACCCAGTCACTGTAACCCTCCCTCCCTCCCACCCACCCACCCACCCAGTCACTGTAACCCTCCCTCCCACCCACCCACCCAGTCACTGTAACCCTCCCTCCCACCCACCCACCCACCCACCCAGTCACTGTAACCCTCCCACCCACCCACCCACCCAGTCACTGTAACCCTCCCTCCCACCCACCCACCCACCCACCCAGTCACTGTAACCCTCCCTCCCACCCACCCACCCACCCACCCAGTCACTGTAACCCTCCCTCCCACCCACCCACCCACCCACCCACCCAGTCACTGTAACCCTCCCTCCCACCCACCCACCCACCCACCCAGTCACTGTAACCCTCCCTCCCACCCACCCACCCACCCACCCAGTCACTGTAACCCTCCCTCCCACCCACCCACCCACCCAGTCACTGTAACCCTCCCTCCCACCCACCCACCCACCCAGTCACTGTAACCCTCCCACCCACCCACCCACCCACCCACCCAGTCACTGTAACCCTCCCTCCCACCCACCCACCCACCCAGTCACTGTAACCCTCCCTCCCACCCACCCACCCAGTCACTGTAACCCTCCCTCCCACCCACCCACCCACCCAGTCACTGTAACCCTCCCTCCCTCCCACCCACCCACCCAGTCACTGTAACCCTCCCTCCCACCCACCCACCCACCCAGTCACTGTAACCCTCCCTCCCACCCACCCACCCACCCAGTCACTGTAACCCTCCCTCCCACCCACCCACCCACCCAGTCACTGTAACCCTCCCACCCACCCACCCAGTCACTGTAACCCTCCCTCCCACCCACCCACCCACCCAGTCACTGTAACCCTCCCTCCCACCCACCCACCCACCCAGTCACTGTAACCCTCCCTCCCACCCACCCACCCACCCAGTCACAGTAACCCTCCCTCCCACCCACCCACCCACCCAGTCACTGTAACCCTCCCTCCCACCCACCCACCCACTGTAACCCTCCCTCCCACCCACCCACCCACTGTAACCCTCCCTCCCACCCACCCACCCACCCACCCACCCAGTCACTGTAACCCTCCCTCCCACCCACCCACCCACCCAGTCACTGTAACCCTCCCTCCCACCCACCCACCCACCCAGTCACTGTAACCCTCCCTCCCACCCACCCACCCACCCAGTCACTGTAACCCGACCTCCCACCCACCCAGTCACTGTAACCCTCCCTCCCACCCACCCAGTCACTGTAACCCTCCCTCCCACCCACCCAGTCACTGTAACCCTCCCTCCCACCCACCCACCCACCCAGTCACTGTAACCCTCCCTCCCACCCACCCACCCACCCAGTCACTGTAACCCTCCCTCCCACCCACCCACCCACCCAGTCACTGTAACCCTCCCTCCCACCCACCCACCCAGTCACTGTAACCCTCCCTCCCACCCACCCACCCAGTCACTGTAACCCTCCCTCCCTCCCACCCACCCACCCACCCAGTCACTGTAACCCTCCCTCCCTCCCACCCACCCACCCACCCAGTCACTGTAACCCTCCCTCCCTCCCACCCACCCACCCACCCAGTCACTGTAACCCTCCCTCCCACCCACCCACCCACCCAGTCACTGTAACCCTCCCTCCCACCCACCCACCCGCCCAGTCACTGTAACCCTCCCACCCACCCACCCACCCAGTCACTGTAACCCTCCCTCCCACCCACCCACCCACCCAGTCACTGTAACCCTCCCTCCCACCCACCCACCCACCCAGTCACTGTAACCCTCCCTCCCACCCACCCACCCAGTCACTGTAACCCTCCCTCCCACCCACCCACCCACCCAGTCACTGTAACCCTCCCTCCCACCCACCCACCCACCCAGTCACTGTAACCCTCCCTCCCACCCACCCACCCAGTCACTGTAACCCTCCCTCCCACCCACCCACCCAGTCACTGTAACCCTCCCTCCCACCCACCCACCCAGTCACTGTAACCCTCCCTCCCACCCACCCACCCACCCACCCACCCAGTCACTGTAACCCTCCCTCCCTCCCACCCACCCACCCAGTCACTGTAACCCTCCCTCCCTCCCACCCACCCACCCAGTCACTGTAACCCTCCCTCCTCCCACCCACCCACCCAGTCACTGTAACCCTCCCTCCCTACCACCCACCCCACCCAGTCACTGTAACCCTCCCTCCCTCCCACCCAACCCAGTCACTGTAACCCTCCCTCCCACCCACCCACCCAGTCACTGTAACCTCCCTCCCACCCACCCACCCACCCAGTCACTGTAACCCTCCCTCCCCACCCACCCACCCACCCACCCACCCAGTCACTGTAACCCTCCCTCCCACCCACCCAGTCACTGTAACCCTAAGTCACTGTAACCCTCCCACCCACCCAGTCACTGTAACCCTCCCTCCCACCCACCCACCCACCCACCCAGTCACTGTAACCCTCCCTCCCACCCACCCACCCAGTCACTGTAACCCTCCCTCCCACCCACCCACCCAGTCACTGTAACCCTCCCTCCCACCCACCCACCCAGTCACTGTAACCCTCCCTCCCACCCACCCACCCACCCACCCACCCAGTCACTGTAACCCTCCCTCCCACCCACCCACCCACCCAGTCACTGTAACCCTCCCTCCCACCCACCCACCCAGTCACTGTAACCCTCCCAAACCCAGTCACTGTAACCCTCCCTCCCACCCACCCACCCACCCAGTCACTGTAACCCTCCCTCCCACCCACCCACCCAGTCACTGTAACCCTCCCTCCCACCCACCCACCCACCCAGTCACTGTAACCCTCCCTCCCACCCACCCACCCACCCAGTCACTGTAACCCTCCCTCCCACCCACCCACCCAGTCACTGTAACCCTCCCTCCCACCCACCCACCCACCCAGTCACTGTAACCCTCCCACCCACCCACCCACCCAGTCACTGTAACCCTCCCTCCCACCCACCCACCCACCCAGTCACTGTAACCCTCCCTCCCACCCACCCACCCACTGTAACCCTCCCTCCCACCCACCCACCCACTGTAACCCTCCCTCCCACCCACCCACCCAGTCACTGTAACCCTCCCTCCCACCCACCCACCCACCCAGTCACTGTAACCCTCCCTCCCACCCACCCACCCACCCAGTCACTGTAACCCTCCCTCCCACCCACCCACCCACCCAGTCACTGTAACCCTCCCTCCACCCACCCAACCACCAGTCACTGTAACCCTCCCTCCCACCCACCCAGTCACTGTAACCCTCCCTCCCACCCACCCAGTCACTGTAACCCTCCCTCCCACCACCCAGTCACTGTAACCCTCCCACCCACCCACCCACCCACCCAGTCACTGTAACCCTCCCTCCCACCCACCCACCCACCCAGTCACTGTAACCCTCCCTCCCACCCACCCACCCACCCAGTCACTGTAACCCTCCCCACCCACCCACCCAGTCACTGTAACCCTCCCTCCCACCCACCCACCCAGTCACTGTAACCCTCCCTCCCTCCCACCCACCCACCCACCAGTCACTGTAACCCTCCCTCCCTCCACCCACCCACCCACCCAGTCACTGTAACCCTCCCTCCCACCCACCCACCCACCCAGTCACTGTAACCCTCCCTCCCACCCACCCACCCACCCAGTCACTGTAACCCTCCCTCCCACCACCCACCCACCAGTCACTGTAACCCTCCCTCCCACCCACCCACCCACCCAGTCACTGTAACCCTCCACCCACCCACCCACCCAGTCACTGTAACCCTCCCTCCCACCCACCCACCCAGTCACTGTAACCCTCCCTCCCACCCACCCACCCAGTCACTGTAACCCTCCCTCCACCCACCCACCACCCAGTCACTGTAACCCTCCCTCCCACCACCACCCACCCAGTCACTGTAACCCTCCTCCCACCCACCACCAAGTCACTGTAACCCTCCCTCCCACCCACCCACCCAGTCACTGTAACCCTCCCTGCCACCCACCCACCCAGTCACTGTAACCCTCCCACCCACCCACCCACCCAGTCACTGTAACCCTCCCTCCCTCCCACCCACCCACCCAGTCACTGTAACCCTCCCTCCCTCCCACCCACCCACCCAGTCACTGTAACCCTCCCTCCCTCCCACCCACCCACCCAGTCACTGTAACCCTCCCTCCCTACCACCCACCCACCCAGTCACTGTAACCCTCCCTCCCACCCACCCAGTCACTGTAACCCTCCCCTCCCTCCCACCCACCCACCCAGTCACTGTAACCCTCCCTCCCCCCACCCACCCACCCAGTCACTGTAACCCTCCCTCCCACCCACCCACCCACCCAGTCACTGTAACCCTCCCTCCCACCCACCCATCACTGTAACCCTAAGTCACTGTAACCCTCCCACCCACCCAGTCACTGTAACCCTCCCTCCCACCCACCCACCCACCCACCCAGTCACTGTAACCCTCCCTCCACCCACCCACCCAGTCACTGTAACCCTCCCTCCCACCACCCACACCAGTCACTGTAACCTCCCTCCCACCCACCCACCCACCCAGTCACTGTAACCCTCCCTCCCACCACCCACCCACCCAGTCACTGTAACCCTCCCTCCCACCCACCCACCCACCCCAGTCACTGTAACCCTCCCTCCCACCCACCCACCCACCCAGTCACTGTAACCCTCCCTCCCACCCACCCACCACCCAGTCACTGTAACCCTCCCTCCCACCCACCCACCCAGTCACTGTAACCCTCCCTCCCACCCACCCACCCACCCAGTCACTGTAACCCTCCCTCCCACCCACCCACCCACCCAGTCACTGTAACCCTCCCTCCACCCACCCACCCACCCAGTCACTGTAACCCTCCTCCCACCCACCCACCCACCCAGTCACTGTAACCCTCCCTCCCAACCCACCCCACCCACCCAGTCACTGTAACCTCCTCCACCCACCCACCCACCCAGTCACTGTAACCCTCCCTCCCACCCACCCACCCAGTCACTGTAACCCTCCTCCCACCCACCCACCCACCCCAGTCACTGTAACCCTCCCTCCCACCCACCCACCCACCCAGTCACTGTAACCCTCCCTCCCACCCACCCACCCACCCAGTCACTGTAACCCTCCCTCCCACCCACCCCCCACCAGTCACTGTAACCCTCCCTCCACCCCACCCACCCACCCAGTCACTGTAACCCTCCCTCCCACCCACCACCCACCCACCCAGTCACTGTAACCCTCCCTCCCACCCACCCCACCCACCCAGTCACTGTAACCCTCCCTCCCACCACCCACCCACCCAGTCACTGTAACCCTCCCTCCACCCACCCACCCACCCAGTCACTGTAACCCTCCCTCCCACCCACCCACCCACCCAGTCACTGTAACCTCCCTCCACCCACCCACCCACCCAGTCACTGTAACCCTCCCTCCCACCCACCCACCCAGTCACTGTAACCCCTCCCTCCCACCCACCCACCCACCCAGTCACTGTAACCCTCCCTCCCACCCACCCACCACCACCCAGTCACTGTAACCCTCCCACCCACCCACCCCACCCAGTCACTGTAACCCTCCCTCCCACCCACCCACCCACCCAGTCACTGTAACCCTCCCTCCCACCCACCCACCCACCCAGTCACTGTAACCCCTCCCTCCCACCCACCCACCCACCCAGTCACTGTAACCCCTCCTCCACCCACCCACCCACCCAGTCACTGTAACCCTCCCTCCCACCCACCCCACCCAGTCCACTGTAACCCTCCCTCCCACCCACCCACCCACCCAGTCACTGTAACCCTCCCTCCCACCCACCCACCCACCCAGTCACTGTAACCCTCCCTCCCACCCACCCACCCAGTCACTGTAACCCTCCCTCCCACCCACCCACCCACCCAGTCACTGTAACCCTCCCTCCCACCACCCACCCACCCACCCAGTCACTGTAACCCTCCCCCCACCCACCCACCCAGTCACTGTACCCTCCCTCCCACCCACCCCCACCCAGTCACTGTAACCCTCCCTCCCCCCCCCACCCACCCGACCCACCAGTCACTGTAACCCTCCCTCCCACCCCCCACCCACCCAGTCACTGTAACCCTCCCTCCCACCCACCCACCCACCCAGTCACTGTAACCCCTCCCTCCCACCCACCCACCCACCCAGTCACTGTAACCCTCCCTCCACCACCCACCCACCCAGTCACTGTAACCCTCCCACCCACCCACCCACCCAGTCACTGTAACCCTCCTCCCACCCACCCACCCACCACCCAGTCACTGTAACCCTCCCTCCCACCCACCCACCCACCCAGTCACTGTAACCCTCCCTCCCACCCACCCACCCACCCAGTCACTGTAACCCTCCCTCCCACCCACCCACCCACCCAGTCACTGTAACCCTCCCTCCCACCCACCCCACCCACCCAGTCACTGTAACCCTCCCCACCCACCCACCCACCCAGTCACTGTAACCCTCCCTCCCACCCACCCACCCACCCAGTCACTGTAACCCTCCCTCCCACCCACCCCACCCACCCAGTCACTGTAACCCTCCCTCCCACCCACACACCCACCCAGTCACTGTAACCCCTCCCTCCCACCCACCCCACCCACCCAGTCACTGTAACCCTCCCTCCCACCCACCCACCCACCACCCAGTCACTGTAACCCTCCCTCCCACCCACCCACCCACCCAGTCACTGTAACCCTCCCTCCCACCCACCCACCCACCCAGTCACTGTAACCCTCCCTCCCACCCACCCACCCACCCAGTCACTGTAACCCTCCCACCCACCCACCCACCCAGTCACTGTAACCCTCCCTCCACCCACCCACCCACCCAGTCACTGTAACCCTCCCTCCCACCACACCCACCCAC